>NC_083405.1:8855687-9155687 GCF_020745735.1 Hemiscyllium ocellatum | reverse complement strand
TCTGAAAGAAAGAGTTGTCGGGGTCTCGCAGGTTAGGTGGTGCAGGGAGACAGGGATATTCACAGCCAGGAATTACATCAAGGGTGAGAATTTTAAATTGTTGCTTGTTAATAGGAGCCTTTTGATGGACCAATAAGTTTTGGTACAAGTGAGCACTTGGACAGTAGGGTTTTAGATACTCTTGAGATTGCATGTAAGTTGAATGTGGGAGGCAGGCCAAGAGTGTTTTATAACGATGTCTGGAGATAACACAGGGATGGACGAGTATTTCAGTAAATGAGCTGACACTAGGGTGGAGTTGGGTGACGTCACTAATGTAGAAATAGTGCTTTTGGAATTGGGCTGCACCTCCTCCTCATCACTCCCCCTCACCAAATCATAGATATTGTTCCTTGTTCTGTCTGTCTGTCTTTTCTGGTTATGTCCTTCTCTCCCATTCTGCTACAAACTAATATTTGACCCCACCGTTGTTGCAAACACTTACTCCATCCCGACTCTCCCTTTCCTTTCTGAATTCCTTGTATGTGGTGTCCCTCCAGGATCTATCCTTGGTCCCTCCTGTTTCTCACCTAAATACTGCCAGGAGGTGACATCGTCCAAAAGCACCACGTTAGGTTTCACATGTACACTGACAATGCCCAGCTCTCCCTCCCCATCACCCCTTTCCGTTACTCAGTTATCAAACTGCTCATCACACTTCCACTACGCGATTGGCTGCAGTTTCCTCCAATGAAACATTGTAGTGGTTAAACTCATTGCCTTCAGTTGCTGTTACAAATTCCTTTCCTTTACTGCTGAGCCCCTCCCTCTCACTGGGTGCAGTCTGAGGCAGAACTACACTCTTCACAATATTGCTCTCATATCTGTAATCCCAAGGTGACCTTCTGATCAGACATCTACACAGTCACAAACACCAGGAATTCCAATCTCTAAAATGTTGCTTGTCTCCACCTCACCCCAGACTGCTTTCAATTCCAGTCTCCCTGTTACAGGAAAGATGTTGGTAAACTTGCACGAGTTGAGAAAAGTTTTACAAGGGTGTTGCCAGTGTTGGAACATTTGAACTATAGGGAGAGGCTGAATAGGCTGAGGCTATTTCCTTGCAGCACTGGACCCCAGCCTCTGACGGTCCAGGGAAACAGCCTATCCAACCCTGGCAACATCCTGAACTTCTTTTCTGATCCCTTTCAAGTTTGAGAACATCCATCTGATAGGAAGGAGACCAGAGTTGCATGGAATATTACAAAAGTTGCGGAATCAATGTCCTGTGCAGCCGCAATATGACTTCCCAACCCCTATACTCTATGCTCTGACCAATTAAGACAAGCACACCAACTGCCGCCTTCACTAATCTATCTACTTGCTGCTCAACTTTCAAGAGAAACTATGAACCTGCACTCCAAGGACTCTTTGTTTAGCAGACCTCCCCTGGATCTTACTATAAACTGTATATGTTCTGCTAAAGTTTGCTTTTCCAAAATACAGCAGCTCGCATTTTTCTGAACTGAACTCCGCAGCCCATCACCCATCTGATCCAGATCCTCTTGTACTCTGAGGTAATCTTTTTCCCTGTCTACTACACCTCCCATTTGGTGTCATCTGCAAACTTATTTACAATACCTCGTATGTTCACGTCCAAATCATGTATGTAAATGGCGAAAAGTAGTGGATCCAGCACCGATCCTTGTGACACTCCACTGGTCACAGGCCTCCAGCCTGAAAAGCACCCTCTGCCTTCTACCTTCGGGCCAGTTCTGTCCTCCATGCGCTCTAACCTTGCTGACCAGTCTCCCGTGAGGAACCTTGTCGAACGCCTTACTGAAGTCCATGTAGATCATGTCCATGCTCTGACCTCAGCAATCCTCTTTGTTTCTTATTCAAAAAAACTGAGTCAAATTCATGAGACATGATTTCCCATGCACAAAGCTGTTACTAATATCCAGGATTTAAATCTGTACATCGGGGTCTGTGTCACCCAGTTATAGGTGTTAATATTAAGGATGAAGTTCAAGTACACCAGCATTTTGTCTGTGACTGTATATTGAGTCTTGTTAATATCACCAACACAGTTTGATTCCTTTTGAAAGGCAGTCCCCGTATCCCTTGCCCACCAGGAAATAGTGGCAGTGTCCTTACCTTTGGACCAGGAGGATCGGGCTCAGAGTTGAGGAACAGCATCTTTGAAGTGGTTGATTAGAAAACCTGCCCAAGTAACCAGGCCACACTGTCTCCCAGCTGTCCCTGCCTCAGCCTCTGAACAGAACCTTCTTGTAATTTCTCTCCTGTCAGACTCTCCCATTGCTCAAGGGTCTAGGGTCCCGTCCTGCTGCTGCACTGCTCCTGTCACTCACTGACCTGTCCATCCCCCAGTGTCCTCCACAATCATTAATTGTTTGCAATCACATTACCCCAGTTCTCCAGCCCCGCCCCTTCCCGTCTATAGAGACGGCTCAGTGGTGAGCACTGCTGCCTCACAGCACCAGGTACCTGGTTTCGATTCCAGCCTCTGGCAACTGTCTGTGTGGAGTTTGTACATTCACCCCGTGTCTGAGCGGGTTTCCTCCCCCAATCCAAAGATGGGCAGGACAGGTGAATTGGCCATTCTAAATTGCCTATAGTATTAGTTATATTAGTCAGGGGTAAATATAGGGTAGGGAAATGGGTCTGTGTAAGTTACTGTTTGGAGGGTCAGTATGGACTTGTTTGGCCGAAGGGCCAGTTTCCATACTGGAGGGATTCTGATATATTGGGCAGCAGCTGGTGTCAATCTCCCGGACTACTGTATGATCGGGAGCACGTGCTGTAGGAGGGGAGACCAGTGTATGGGCACAGTGCTGGCCAATTGTGGGAGTATGCACAGTGCCTGGGAAGGAGGCTGTGGTTGTGAGGGATTAATCTGTCATTGGCATCTTCCTCTCCCTGGGAGCAGGACCCAGGGGAATGGCCCCTTTCCTGGTAGCCTGACACGTGATCAGATTATCAGTTGTGCAGCATTTTGCAGAAAGTTATCAGAACTCTTTTGTGAAGATTTAGGGTTTTTATGGAAAATGACAAAGATGGGCCTGCGATTAGAGTTCTAATTTGGTTCATTTTAGTAAGACGGGTTTTGGCCAGAGTGTGCAGGAAGCAGTGTATGCAGGATGGTTGTCATCAGAGGATTCACCAACAATGCCCCCCCACCCTGGTGGACTCAGAGTCAGACTCATTGATTTGGTTCTTAGTCCGCAGACAAGAGCTAGGAAACTGAATTCAAAGAGAGGAGAGAGTGTGTGAGAACTGGGTGTGGATTAAGGAGTGAGGGGATTGGGTTGGATTTCAGTTCACAGAAGAGAGAAATTGTTAGACTGAGAGTTAAAACTTTGGGAAACATGAAACTACAATTTAATACTATAATTGTCTTATAAAGATCCATCCTGCATTAATATGGTGAGTTGTTTTCTCAGTTGTAGGGTACCGAAAGGGTGGATTTGTGGATGAGAAATTCAAATTGAACTTCATTTTCAGATCTGAGAGTTACTTGATCCGTGCCGATTTGAATATTCGTTGGCCTTTTCATGTGGAAGGAAAGGTGTGTATTCCGTCCGTGGGCGAATATTCCAAATAAGAGTGTGACTGGAAAAACTACTGAGGTACAGCCAAGTCCATGTTAGTGTGGTGACTGTGGAGAGAGAGTTCGTTTGTTTTTGAAAGTCTGAAAAAATCATGGCACATTTCCCAGGAACAATTAAGCCACAGCTTTGCTTTGTAGAAGGACAAATCTTTAATTAACCATCCAACCAGAAAGACACAAGGATACCTGTACCATGGGAAACACTATGAAAACGGGATTGTTGTAAAGGAATTAATTCTCGATCATGTATTGTTGTTACATCGGTTCCAATGCCATGGGGAAACACTGGGAATATGATGAATGCAGTGTAGGTTTCAGTTATTAAACTGTAAAAAGTGCAGAACAATTTACAAGGATGTTGTCAGGGCTCAGGGATCTGAGTTATAGGGAGAGGTTGGACAAGCGAGGATTTTTTTGTTTAGAGCAGAGGAGACTGAGTGGGTACTGTTCTAGAAGTGTATAAGACCATGAGGGGCATGGGTAAGATGAATGCATTCAGTCTTTTTCCCAGGGAACCAAGGACTGGAGGGCATCAGTTGAAGGTTAGAGGAGAAATTATGAAAGGGAATCTGAGGGGCAACTTTTTTGCACAGAGGGTGGTATGTATGTGGACTGAGCTGCCAGTGGAAGTGGTTGAGGTGGGTACATTAACAACATGTAAAAGACATTTGGACAAATACATGGATAGCAAAGGGTCAGAAGCAGATGGGCCAAGTGCAGGGAAATGGCGTTGGCGTGAATGGACATTCTGGTCGGCATGGGCCAGTTTGGGCCAAATGGCCTGTCTCTGCTGCAGGATGCTATAACTCTAATGCATCTGCTATTTCTCCCACTAACTCTGTTGATATCCTGGGATGTATTCCATCAGGGCAATGAGACTTGTCTACCTTTAGCTCCATTAGCTTGCCCAGCTCTAACACTTTCGTGATAATGGTGTTTCTTGGTCCTCACCTTCCTCAATCTCCTTATCAATTACTGGCATGTTCTTGGTATCTCCACTGTGAAGACTGACTGCTGTGTACTCATATTCCTGAATCCTGCTGGACAGGAATACCGAGGTACAGAACTCTGCGAGGTCTTATTTAAGTCTTTAATTGTTGAGACTTGGCAGTTACCTGGACAGTGTAAATGCAAAACACCTCCAGGCCGCATCAGGTAACTCCCTGCCTGTCCGATGTAAAGCTCCAATTCTTATACCTTTGTGGTTTGGGACTTTGAATAGAGACTGTCTCTCAGTATTATCTCCATGGCAACGGTCAGTTAGGAAGTCTAGTTCAGTTTAGCACTTCGTGGTTAAACCATGCACTCCTCCCCCAAGACCCTGTTGTTCAGTCAGGTATCTGGCAGACGCTTTAATTTCAGTGGGGCTGTCTGTCAGGATTCTGATGTGGAAGAGCTGGTGTAAGGGTGGGATGGACAAATTTATAAACCACTCAACACCAGGTTGTAATCCAACAGGTTTATTTGGAAGTACAAACTTTTGGAGTGTGCTGTGATTTGTAACTTGATTAGGATCATCTCTATGGTAACAGTTAAGTGCTTCAACAATTTCAGAGGCCACATGTTCCCCACAGAATAGGTTCCCCGCCAGCAGGGTAAACTGCTATTCCGGCCCTGGAGACAGCTACTCATCACTCCTCCCCCCCCCCCCCCCCCACCGCCCTCCCGCATCCCATCTAGCTTTCTGTTGATCTTTAAGGTTTTTCTAATATCGTAGTTTCTCCTTGCTCTTTGCCAATTTGTATGCCTTCTATTTCAATTTGATAGACTCCCTTATTTCCTGAGCCACCCATGGTAGATTATGCCTTTTCCTACAGTCCTTCCTTTTCACTGATATATACTTTTGCTGAGCACTTCGAAAAATTGCTTTGGTATTCCCACACGGTTCGTCAACTTTCCCACGGTAAAGTCTTTGCTTCCAGTCTGCATTAGCCAACTCATGCCTCATCCTATTGTAGTCTCCTTTGTTTAAGCACTGAATCTTGGGAGTGGATCTAATATTCCACCTTTCCAGCTGTGTTCTAAGTTCAACCAGACTTATAACAAGTCTTTTGTCAGATTGCGACGTGAGGCGATGTTTCCTTGGTGTTGTGCAGTTCATTGTCAAAGACCTTCGCTTTGTAATAAAGTATAGGATAGATATTCACAACAGAGTATTCTGGACGCTGTGAATGTACGACACAGTCTAAAACCATAAATCACTGTCTCCCCTCAGTTTAAAATTGCCAAACCATTATCTCCTACACGCTTCCTCACTATCTAAGTTTGGAACGCTAATCCACCTGACTATCCCGTATTTTCCAAAATCTCCTTTGGTGAAGGTGGTGAGTTTTGGATTCAGCTTTCCAGTTATTACCGTAAGAAGATGAGCACTGAGCACAGGAGAGGCAATGCAGCCCTTCGAACCAGCTCCACCATTTAATACGGTGATGATTGAGCTCACCTCGGTCTCATCTGGTTTTTCCCACCTGCTCTCTCTCACCCTTCATCTCATTGCAAATTCAACATCTGTATCCCTTCATTAAATCTACTCATTGTCCTGGCATCCACCACATTTTCAATAGGGAATTCCACAGATATGCGACACATTGAGATAGGTACATTCTTCTTCCTGAGAATAGAGTCCCTATAGTGCAGAAACAGGGTATTCATCCATCGTGTCCACACCAGCCCTATGATGAGCATCCCATTCAGATCCACCCTGTCCCTGTAACCCTGCATTTCCCATGGTTAATGGCCTAACCAACACATACATGGACACTGTGGGCAATTTAGCATAGGCCATCCACCTAACATGCACATCTCTGGACTGTGGGAGGAAGCTCGAGCACCCCAGGAAACCCACCCAGACATGGTGAGAACGTGTAAACTCTACACAGTCGCATCTGGCTGAAATAAAACCTGGGTCCCTGACGCTGTGAGGCAGCAGTGCTAACCACTCAGCTACCTCGGCTTAAATTCTGCTACCCCTTATTAACCTCCCCACCCCGCAATTGGCGGAATCTATGTTCCTTACTTCAGAAATCGGGGTGTAGAAGCAGCTGTGTCAGTGAAATCCAGTAACAGCCCGTGTATGAATGGGGATCCTATACACAACACCCTCCAGCCCACACTTTTCATTCACTATCCAGAAACATGTCTGCAATGGCTTCATGGGGACTACAACTCCCACAATTCCTGAGGCAGGGACCACGCGTGTTCGGGGAAGTCCAGAACTGCACATGTACAGAATATGGGCAGATTTTGGAGCATGTGCTTTGGGGTAATTAGCAGAAAGCATTTGACACTGTGATTGGCTGGAGGAGGGACCAATCAGCTTGTAGTATTGATGGGTTGGGGGGGTCAAAGTGTCACCACACCCACATGGGCCCAAGGTCCATCCCCAACTTGTCATAATGCTGGGCATTGACCAATGGGAAACAAAGAAGGATCTGACCCATTCTCCCAGACTGAAGGTTCCTCTTCTGTCCAGGAGCTGCTACCTCCCTTTCTGTTTCCTTTTGATGTATTCTCCTGTAACATTTTTGACTTGCAGTAACTGAAGGGAAACGGAGTAAACCCAGAAAGGGTGCAGAGTCTAACCAGGACGGGAAGTGGGGGTATGGATCTGTTTACCAGTAACTCCATGAGAATGGGGGCGGGTACATGAGGGATAGCAGAGGCAGAATGGTGGGAGAGAATAAGTGGGCTGGAGGGTTACAGCTTTTGGGGGAAGAAAGGGAAAAAAGATATTATAGAGAAACTAGAATTGTCTGCTCTGAATTTCTAACCTGTACATATTCCTTTATACAGGGTGCTAGATGGTGAAGATTTGCAGACTGAAATCTCAAACTCATATGCAGATCCTGATTATGTTATGTTAACCAGCATTTGAAGAACCAAAGATAGAGAATCATTTGGCCTAAATTCTGCAACACTCTCCCTGTCGGTCTATCTGCGCCAAATGGACTGTGAATGGTTCAAGACAGCAGCTCACTACCATCTTCTCCAGGGTAACTAGAGATGGGGAATAAATGCTGGCTGAGCCAGTGATGCCCATATCCTGGAAATGGTTTCTATCTCTAGTTACTGAAACCCAGTTGATGTTACTGCAGGATGATGAGGGATGCTGAGTGCATCCTCCAGGAGGCAGCACCATCACATTACCCATGCCTACACCCACACAGTAACACAGCAACATCCCTGGAACAAAAGGCAGTGAACCCAAAGGAGGACTTAGATATAGTTTTTTTTAGATTACTCACAGTGTGGAAACAGGCCCTTCGGCCCAACAAGTCCACACTGACCCGCCGAAGCGCAACCCACCCATACCCCTACATTTACCCCTTAACTAACACTACGGGCAATTTAGCATGGCCAATTCTCCTGACCCGCACATCTTTGGACTGTGGGAGGAAACCGGAGCACCCGGAGGAAACCCACGCAGACACGGGGAGAACGTGCAAACTCCACACAGTCAGTCGCCTGAGTCGGGAATTGAACCCGGGTCTCTGGTGCTGTGAGGCAGCAGTGCTAACCACTGTGCCACCGTGCCGCCCAAACTGTGCCACCGTGCCGCCCTAGTTCTTCGAGGTAAAGTCATGAAAGGGGATTGGAACACAGCAGGAACAGGAGACTGAGCTGGATGGTCAGCTGTTTCCCATTGAATGGTGGAGCAGGATTGAAAGGCCGAATGGCCTCCTCCTGCTGCTATCTCCCAGGTATGTATGTAGCCATAGAGCCCGGGGAGGAAGGAGTGGGCAGAGATTTTCCAGGAGATTGCACTTCCACATCAGTTTTCAGTGAGGGACGGTTTGATGGATTTTATTCAACATTTATCTTTAACACAAGGTTTGTGAATTTAGTGTTAAAATGTTGTAGCTGTTTATTCCACAATAAATAAAACTAAAAGAAATGAAATGAAACGATCTGAATATAACAGTTTTTAAAAATTTCAAACGCCCTGTAAAATAAATCCTGTCTACTCCCGGACACCATCACTTTCCAGTTAGCCAAGCTCCAGGGAAATGTTCCCTCCCTGTCTGAACCTTTGGTTTGATTTAACTGCTTTTTAGTTCTCATTCTGTGAGCAGTGAAGCGTCTTTTTTTCTCCATTTCTCCAACCCAGAAATGTGTTCCCAGCAACCTTCCCACCATCAACATCATCATTACGCCATTTGGGTTTTGGTTAACATATAATCACCAGCAGTAAACTACCCATGTAACCAATTCAATATTTATAAACAACGCCCCTTACAGGCAAAGAAAGCCATTACAAATGACAAAGTGGGAAGGGAACAAATCAGAGTAGAGTTGGGGGTGAGGAGGGAGCAATGGAAATAAAGCACTGTATCCACTGCGGTGCCCACCTCTATCTGAAGGCATCGAGAGCATTGACGTACACTACATGCTCCTTCTCCAAGAGCACCCAGCTGTGTAGCCTTTATCCTCAATCATAGAATATAATCCCGACAGTGTGGAAGGCGAGCATTAGCCCATCAAACCCCACTAACTATCCAAAGAGCATCCCATCTGGAGCACTCCACCACTGTAACACTGCATTTCCCATGGCTGATCCACCGAGTCTGCACAATCCTGGACACTGTGGACAATTTAGCACGACTGATCCACCTAATCCGCAAAACTTTGGAGATAACCAGAGCACCTGGAGTGGACCCACACTATCCTGGGGAGAATGTGCAAACTCCACACAGGCTGTTGACCAAGGCTGGACTCCAACCTTGTACGTAGTGCTGTGAAGCAGCAGTGCTATAGAGCAATTTAAATCAAAACAGATGACCCCTGTTCATTGCTGTTTGTGGAGACTCCTTGCCCAGAGAGACATCCTGAGATTCAGAAAGAGGCAATAGGAATTCAATCAACACTTGCTGAGTTAATGTGATTAACAACAACATCAATACTCCAACAGTGCCATCAGACCCCGTACCTACTCTATCATTTACGATTATTAACTCATGGGAAGTTTGTTACCAGCTTCGATGACAGCCATAATGCTCTGACCACTTTGACAGAGCCAGTGCTAGTCAGTTCTCATAGTTATCAATAGATTGTATCTAAACAAGATGCCCCACAACAGGAAGTGCTCTGACACTCAATGCCCGTAAGCCAAGGTCATTTTCCTAAAACCATTTACGTTTGGCAATACCATTGAGGGTATTTTATACAGGAGCCTTTTGGTCTCAATTGCCAGTTCCGGTCCATGAAGCAGCCAGTAACATGCCAGTGAATTGAATTCTAGCAGCAGCATTGCCCTGGCAGGAGAGATTGAGGAGCTTGAAGCTGTCTTCTCTGGAGTATCTAAACATGAAACACTTCAAATGAACAAAAATCTTCAAGAGCTCGACAGGACAGATGCAGTAAGGATGGATGTGCTCCTAGGCTGGTGTGCCTGGAATAAAATAAACAGTAACTATGGTATCTTTACCCAACATCCCCTTTAGCTGCATCAATGTTGAAGATTTATTTGCTGCTCTAATTCCACTCTCTCGATCACTCCCATTTTTCACTGCGGTAATGTTTATGACTGCAAATGTATAAGATTTAATTTAATCCATCCCAAAATCTCTCTGTACCTGTGTCTCGCTTGTGTTCACCGAGACACTCATTCAATCTGACCTCTTTACAAACCCTGCTCTGATATTTCCTTAGAGGGCTCAGAATTAATTATTCACAGAATTGTCACTTTACAAAAGGAGGCTGATTGCCTGATCAGCTCTCCAAAGGATCACCTCACTGAATGCCATTCTTCTCCCTTTACCCCATAAACCTTCCCATTCATCCTCTTTCCATAACACCGGCGAGTTCACAACTAACCACAGCGATTGGATTTATTTTGTTTGTTCATGGGATCACGGCATCACTTGCTGGGGCAGCATTTTTCATCCATTCTAACTGCCCAGGAGATGGTTCAGAGTCAACCCCATTATTCAGGGTCTAAATTCACATGGCGACTGGACCAGGTCAGAATTAACATAGTTTCCCAGGCCCAATGACATGAAGAGTTGATTTCTGGCCTACCACCTTCTTTCTGAAATGATAATGAATAATGTTTGCCTTTGATTAAAAGTGAAAGACCAAAATGGGTTTTATTCTGATTGAGCATATCCTCCTGTTTCTCTCAGTTGTTATTCACAGTCTCATTCCCCCCGCACCAGAACCTGTTCCAGAGAGTGTTACAGAAACAGCAGAATGGTCAGCTGCAGCTGGTCACCTGACCGGTCACTGGACCCAAAGGTTCATTCTCCACAGATGCTACCAGATCTGTGACTTTTTCTAGCAATTTCTGTTTTTGATCCTGATTTCCCAGCATTCGCAGATGTTTTGTTTTTGAATATTGATCTTGTCTGTTGCAGAGGAGTTTACTGATGAGTTTTGAGAGTTTTGAACATTGCAACTTCGGCCACAAATCAGCCATGATCTATTGAATGGCAGAGTAGGGTTGAAGGGCTGAATGGCCTCCTCCTGTTCCAATGAAAGTTATCCATCTGCAGCTTGTGGTAACATTTCCCCTCACTGCTCACTTCACATCCATGTCTAACACACTGTTTCTGACTGAACAAACCTCCCGGGTTTGAACTAAACCTGCTAATGTTCAGTGGCTCTCTCTCCTGCCATCCGGGTTTAACTCTCATCATGGAATGCTGTCACGTTTAACTGCGGGAATGCCCACAAAGGACTCAGCCTGGAGTCTGCATCCCCTGGGATCCAAAAATCCTGTTTATTTTCTTCTTCCTATTTCATTCTGGCTATTGAACTCTCGGTTTCAATCCATTCTCCTGTCATGCTCTTCAACATGCCCATGTGGGTGGACTCAAGGCTGCTGGCACCTGAGATTGTGGGGGGAGGCAGATTCAATCAGGAATTCGGGAAAACACTCAGGCAATGACATATCCATCTGATTTTTGACTCAGACAGATAGATAGAAAGAAAGATGCACATTTAGATAGCACCTTTGATGATCTGGGGCAATGAAGCATGCTTCCAACCCAATGATTTCAACCTCAAATCTCTGAAAATACAGAGACAACGCTTCCTACTTGTACCAGGTTGTCTCTGAGCCTCCTCTTTCCTTAAGAAAAGAGTTTCAAGCTGTTAAGCCTTTCCTGGTGATTATAACCTCTGTTTCTGTCAGATTTGTGACTGAACCTTTATTTTTCTCTTCCTTGTGAGTGGTGCTAGTAGCAGAAACAGTTCCTAACTTGTGAGGGGTTTCGGTTGGAGTATTTATATTTACACGTTCATTCCCACCCTCACATACAGTGTGAAATTGATGTAAAACTGAACTAAAGGATTGAGTGAGCACCCACAGAAACACAAAAGGCAGCATGTGTAACTGAGCTGAATGAACCTGGCCTTAGGAAAATGTGACGACAATCACAACTATTTAGAATTACAGAATCCCTTAGGCACACAAAGAGACTATTCGGTCCATCAAGTCTGCAATGATCTGCTGTCCCACCCTACCTCCATAACCCCACATGTAGCATGGCTAAACCAACCCACCTAACCTACACACTACATGCCATGTTAGCACGGCCAATCCATCCACCCTGCACATCTGTGGGAGGGTCACAGATTATGTCAAAGTGCTCAGGATTGTGGATGAAGGCTCACAAATACTTGACACTGACACAAATCCTCTTTTTATTCAAAATAAAATCTGGAGGAAACTGCAGCCAGAAAGATTTCTGATTGTCTCATGAGGAAGAGAATTCAAAACTCATGCCATTGACCCAGGGGGCGCAGTGAAGTCACAGAGGTCAGGGAACCATCAGAAATGTAACAGGTTGTGAGCAAGGTGGGGTGAGACAAGGACAAAAAGACAGTCTGTCACACGGGGAAGGCAGGAGAGATTAAACAGCAGAAGTGGTAGTCCCTCAAGGCCAGGCGGAATGGAGTTAGGGCTGGGAAAGAAACCAGGAAACAAAGTGAGCAGCTGTCAAGGAAATACATTGAAAAAACAGATTATAACAACATAGAGGGCAGAGTACGCAGTCTGAAATTGTTGCACTCATTGGGGAGTACAGAACGCTGTAAAGCCTGGGTCATTCTATTACACCCAACACATGTAGGATGGGCCAAGTGGCCTCGATCTGTGCTGTAACTTTCTGATAAATTTATTCTGACATTTGGAATTCAGGTCAGATGATGTTCATAAATTCTCAAATAGGACTTGAGTATAATATTCTGGAGAAATGTTAAATAAATCACAATGATCCCATTCTGCAAACTTTAGTCCACAGCCCTGCATGTTCCAGCATCTCAGTTACATCATGTCCTTTTATTCTAATGTGATGCTGGTTACTGCCTCTGCCACCCCATCAGTGAGTTCCTGTTCCCCACCATCTCCGAGTGAAATGAATTTTCCCCTCCTCTTCTTTCTGAGAATTAGGTTCAATCTAAATCCTCCATTTTCTGACCTCTCTGTTAATGAATAGCTCCTACCTATCCACTCGATCTGGATTCCTCAGCATTTTATCACTTCAATTAAATCACAGCTCATCCTCCTCAGAAATCATCCCCAGCCTATCCAACTTTTCCTCAGAGCAGAAACTTTCCAATTGTAGAAACATTCTGATCAGTCTCCTCTGTACCCTGTCTGGTGTGATCACATCAACCCTGGAATGTGGGGATCAGAAGTGTGTGCCGTACTTTAACGAGTGTTCCTGACATTTCCAGTGTCACCTCCGTGTTCTTGTGGTTGTCGCTCAGACAAGAAGTGTCCTGGCTTTCCCACATGGAACTGGATGTGCACTCCATGGGGCTGGGATTCCCACAAAGTGTTTATTTGTTGAATAATCCTAAATTAATTTCAGATTAAGACAAGATTATCAGCTACCCACCAATCAATGACTTCCATTATACTCAAGTCACCTTACTTTTTAAAAATTTCTTTTAAATTATTACTATCTAACCACAACAGGCTTTAATTTGCTGAACAAGTATTCAGATGTCTCCACTGTTACAATCACTTGAAGATTGTCTTTACCTTCAGCTACATTGGTGAATTGAGCATTGATTGTAAATATATGAATATCAAACGGACTTGATTTTTATGATAATTAATCCAGTCTGATGTTCTTGTTGGTTAATAACTTGAAGAGAACTGTCCTCAGAACTCCAGCTGTGCTCTGATTTCATTCACAGCTGGGTGTGGTTGGACTGCAGATCTTAGATCTGTTGTTTCCCGGATTTCTTCGCTCTATCTATCACTTGCCACTTATGCTGTTTGGAACACAAGTAGTCCTCTTTGGTAACCTCATCAGGTTAACACCTCATTTTTAGGTATTCATGCTGCTGTTACTGGCATGCCCTCCTGAATTCTCTCAGTTGAACGAGGATTGATCCTCTGACTCGATGGTAAGAGGTAAATTGGGGGATATGCTGGGCCATGATTCTGTAAGTTTTGTTGGAGTACAATTCTACAACTGTTGTTGGAAGGAAAAAGCTAAACTCTTACACTGTTGGTCCCATATACTAAATGCCGTATCATGAACACTGATAGGCCAAGACATGAAATACGAGCAACACTGTCCAATGATGCAGGATCACAACTGCAGCAAGGGGAGTTTACGATCCAACCCGACATAGGAGTAGGGAAAGAAGCAGCTGATCAGATTGTCTCCTTCATTGTCATAAAGAGACTCTATGAGATTATTGCACTCTTGGGGGTAAGGATGGACGAGGTTGGGGAGATGGAGAGCCCTTCAAAAGAAAGTAATCTGCCTGAGCGTTCTGAAATAGAATTGATTGCCATGCATTTAACAGAAAGCTAATTGAAACTATTTTTATCCTCAAAAGATAACAAGACTGATGGTGCTTCCAATCATCACCAGAAACAAACCCCAGAATACATGGTTCGGAGATGGATATCAATTGCCAATCAACATCCAACTCCTGCAATCATTGAGCAAACTTACATGTGATGAACCAGTTCTGATGAACCAGAAAACCAGTGTTCACTCTGTGCAGATGGACAGCGATGTGGGGAAGGATTGGCCAAGTGGTATTGTCACGAGACAGTTAATTTAAAATCCCAGGTAGTGTTCTGGAGACCTGGGTTCAAAGCCTGCTGCAGCAGATGGGGGAATTTCAATTCAATAAAAAAAACTTGTGAATTTAGAGTCTAATGATGACCATTAATAGATTGTCAGAAAAACTCATCTACCCTTTCAGGAAGGAAGCTGCCATCCTTACTTGGTCTGGCCTACATTGTGACTTCAGGCCCTCTTCCCTGCCCTCTGGGCAATTAGGGATGGGCAGGAAATGCTGCCGGGCCAGCGACACCCTCCTCCTGTGAATGAATAAAGGAAAATAAAAGTCTCTACCCAGTGTGAATCCGAACATCTTTGAACATGTCATAAACATTTCCAAACCTAAGTTCTCTGTGTGCAAAACTTTTATGAGCTGCCAAAACCATTGTACATCACTTGGCGTGAGAAAGAGGGGAAAAAATCCTTCAACTGTGGCTATCAGTAAATTGACTGGTGTCTCAGCAGGATGGATGCCTGAGTGAATCCCTTCCCCCCACACACGCACTGAGCAGGTGAACAGATCTGACTGGTTTGGCCAGTTTCCAGGTGGGATAGGTAAAGAATTCCCTTCTGGCATTCCCCACATTTCCAGAGTCGGTCCCTAGTATGGTTACACTGGTGTTCTGCCAGTTCAGATTAATGCTAGCAGACTGTTACATCCACCGTTAGCCCCCATCCCCCTCCCCCCACCGATCAGGGACCCAGTATAAGGCAGTAAACATTATCTCCTGCTGTGGAGGGACAGCCTGTATTGGTCTGAGTATGAACACTGAGCAGATTTCCCTAAATGACAACTTAATCGGTGAGCAGAGCAATTTAAGCAAGTCCAAATAAAATGCATTATAGCACAGAAAGAGGCCCAACAACTCCAAGCTGGCTCTCTGTAGCAGAATCCAATATTCTAATTCCCCATATGTACCCCAAACTCTGCAAGTTTATTTCCCTCAGATCTCATATAATTGTTTTTATTAATCATTGATCTTCTCTACTTGCACCGCTATAATAAACAACATGTTCTGCATATTTCCAGTCAATACAGTCAGTAGAATCACTTGCTCATCTCCCCCGTCTCAAAACCTTACATCTGACCTTAATTCTTGTGCCATCACCAATCGAATACAGATATTTTTGTCTGCTATATCTAGGTCTGTTATAATCTTATACAGCTCCATCAAAACTATATCCAACTTCTTCACTTCAAATAAAATCGCAATTTATTCAATTCAATCCAGTGACTGCATTGTCTGCATCAGTGAACAACTCCAGTAAGTCTGTACTCCACACTCTGAAGATCACTCATATCCTTCATTGTTGATGAATATATTGTTCCACAAATCCGGACGATGCAAATTTTCTGCACAACAGCAATAGCTTTATTATTGGACAGCCAGCGAGAGGTTCAAAGTGTCTCTAAAGTAGCCGAGTATCTACTTGTAGAGACACTTCTTCACGAATCTCTGCCTTACCCACAGAGACAGATAGGAATTAGACAAAGGCATATCAGTCACATGGGCGAATGTCATTACACAGTTTAAAGTAGGGAATTATGAATTTGCAAAGCTTGTTGAATGTCAATGTCCTGTTATAACATGTGAATGGATTGCAGAAATTGATTATCATATTGTTCATGATTATGTGTTGTTGGGAAGAGATTACGGCAGAATGGTTCTTCCTTCAGTAAATGGGGGATTCACTTACCTATGCTAATATGGAGGAGAGGTAAGACAATGGGAGCGGGAGGCAGTTTAATTGGGTTGTGCCTCGGGCTCTCAGTCTTGTCTGGAAAGGGCAAATTCCTCTGTCTAGGGTTACGGGGCAATCCACATGTGTGGCTGCAAGAGGTTCTATTTTGAGATACAGTCAGCCTCCCCCTTTCTGAGGTGTTCTGTCTGTATTCTAAGAGTACAGGCCTTCAGTTGATGAAATAAGGCCTTTGGCAAGGAATGTTTAACCCTTGAGACCACAGAGTGTCCTGAAAGAGAAGCAAAAGGTATGGAACTGGCCGCTCTGTGGTATTTTAACTTCCTCATTCTGATCAGGAATCTGTTGACCAGAATTGAATGTAATGATTGACTGCGACCTAACTAGAGTTTTGTCAAGGGTCAGCATCTTTTCCGTAAGTTTATCATCATTCCCCCATTAATGAAGCCAAGCATCCATTTGTTTTACTCAAACTAGTTTATGTTTTCTCTCCTTTAATGATTGGTACACATTGTCTCCCATTGCTGCTGTCCTGCTCTCTGTATCTGTGCCATTCAAATATATATTCCCTTTTGACATTGCTTCTCTCAAAATGCATCAACTTACTGTGTGTTCTAAAGAAGAGACATATTCCACTCAAAATATTATCTCTCGCTCCACACATTCTACTTCCTGGAAAACAGAACAGTACAGCACCGGAATAATTGGCCCAACATGAGTGTGCGGATCATGATGCCATTCCAAACTAATTCCACCTGCCTGTACATGGTCCATATCGCTGCAAACCCATGCCTGATTATGTGCCCACCCAAATGCCGCTTAAAAGTTGTGATTTTTTTCTGCTTTTCCTATCTCTCAGGAAAGTACATTCTTGTCACTTACCGCCTTCTGCATAAGAAACTTGTCTGACACAACTGCCTTTAAACTTGCACATGTTGTTGGAAATGCTCAGCAGATCATGCAGCAACTGTGAAGAAAAATCAGTTCATGTTTAGGGTCTGGTCACCCTTCCTCAGAAACGTTAACTTTAATTTATCTTCATAGAAGCTGCTAGACCTGCTGAACTTTTCCCGAAAATGTTTCTGCTTCTGTTTTACAGCATCTGCAGTTGTTTCAGTTTTCATTTCCTTTAAACTTGCCCCCACTCCCCTTAAATCTATGGCCTGTAGAATTTGCCATTTCAACTTGGAAAAAGATTCACATTTTTCACTCTGTCTGAGCCTTTCGGATCACGCGCAGCCACTGACTTCCCCAAGACAAAAATCCAAGTCTTTCCAACCTCTGCCAATCCAGGCAACATCCTGGTAAACCTTTTCTCACGCGGTCCAAAGCCTGCATATCCTCCTTTTTATGTGGTGATCAAAACCACACAATTCTCCAAAGGTGGCCTAATGACAGTTTTATGTTCACTCCCCTGACAGAAGAAGGCAAGCCTGCCATCCACCTCCTTCACCACTTTCAGGGAGCTGTGAACTTGCCCCTGAAGATCTCTCTGTATATCAATGCTGCTGAGAGCCCTTCGGTTTATTGAATACATTCCTCTTGCAGTGAGTCTCCCAAAATACATCACCTCACACTTGTCTAGATTGAAATCTATTTTTGTATGGGTTTTCCAACTGATCTCTTTCTTGCTGTATCCTTTGACAACATTCACAACTTCATCAATTTGTACCATCTAGAAACTTGCTAATTAAATCGTTTACATTTCCATGCTAATCATTGATATATGTTACAGACAATAGATATTGCATTTCGGATCCTTGTGAAACAACACTGACCACAGAACTCCAGCCAGCAGCATGCTGTGGAAGGAACATTTTTTATTTAGTCAGTCAGTCGGACAGCATTTCAGGTATTGGTGTGGCACTAGATGTTCCAAGATATTCACAATCCTGGTGAAAACACCCTAGAGCAGATTTTCAGTTCTGGGTACCCGACCTGGGGACTCCCCCACAACCATGTATAAAGCAATGAACATTTTCTCCTGCTGTGGAAGGACAACCTGTGTTAGTCTGAGCATAAACACAGAGTAGATTCACCTTAATGATAATTTAACCCCTGAAGACAAATAACCAGAACAAGTTAAGCAAGTACAAAAAAATGTGTTATGGCATAGAAAGGGGCTCATCAAAGCCAAGCTGGCTCTCTGTAGCAGAATCCCTTATTCTCATTCTCCAACTGGCCCCAAAACCCAGAAAGTTTATTTCTCTCAGATCTGATATAATCGTATTTGTTAATCATTGACCATCTCTACTTGCACCACCATAATCGGTAGCATGTTCTGCATATTTCCAGCCAATACAGTCAACGGGAACACTTGCTCATCTCCCACTTTCTGAAAACGTTATATCTAATCTTAAATTTTGAGCCATCACCTATCAAGTGCGATTCATTTTATTGTCTGCTCTATCTAGATGTGTTATAATCTAATCCATTTTATTCTATCAAGATATATTCAACTTGATTTCTTCAAAGAAAATAGCATTTTTTTTCCAAATCAATCCAGTGACTGCACTTTCTTCATCAGTGCACCACACCAGTAAGTCTGTACTCCACACCCTGAAGATCACTCATATCCTTCCTGAGCAGGAATCTGTTGACCTGAATTGGATACAATGATTGACTGTGACCGAACCCGCCAATGAAATTGTTTAATGAAACCCAGGGTCCCATATGTTTTGATCACAACACTTTGATTATGTCCTCTCTCCTTTAAAGAATTGTACACATTGTCCCCCCACCCCACTTCCCTCAGTCTCTACTCTTTGTGTCTGTGCCATGCAAATATATATTTCCTGTCTCAAAATGTATCAACTACTGTGTGTTCCAAAAAATAGTAACTCTCTCTCCACACATTGTACACCCCCACCCCCCCGGAAAACAGAACAGTACAGCACCGGAATAATCGGCCCACCATCTCTGTGCAGACCATGATGCCATTCCAAACTCATTCCACCTGCCTGGACATGATCTATATCCCTGCCAACCCCTGTCGGCTCATGAGTCTGCCCAAATGCCTCTTAAGCATCATGATTGTTTCTGCTTTTACCATCTCCCAGGAGAGTACATTCTAGTCATCTACCACCTTTTGCATTAGAAACTTGCCTGACATAACTCCCTTTAAACTTTCACGTGTTGTAGGAAATGCTCAGCAGATCTTGCAGTATCTTGAATGTTTCGGGTCCTTCATCAGAAACGTGAACTCTGATTTCTCTTCACAGATGCTTCCAGACTTGTTGAGCATTTCCAGAAACTTCTGTTTTTGTTTCTGATTTACCACATCTTCTGTCCTTTCGGTTTTTATTTTCTTTAAATTTCCCCCGTCCCCTGAAATCTGTTGCCTCTAGAATTTGTCATTTCTACCTTGGAAAAAGATTTAGATTATAGAACATAGAACATAGAACAATAAAGTGCAGAACAGGCCCTTCGGCCCTCAATGTTGCACTGACCTGTGGAATTTTCTCAACTCGTCCCCCTACACTATCCCAAAATCATCCATGAGCTTATCTAAGGATTATTTAAATGTCCCTAATGTGGCTGAGTTGACTACCTTAGCAGGGAGGGCATTCCACGCACTTACCACTCTCTCTGTGTAAAGCATTTGCCTCTGACATCTGTCTTAAATCTATCACCCCTCAATTTGTAGTTGTGCCCTCTCGTAGATGCTGACATCATCATCCTAGGAAAAAGACTTTCACTGTCGACCCTATCTAATTCTCTGCTTATCTTATATGTCTCTATCAAATCCCCCCTTAGCCGCCCTCTTTCCAATGAGAAGAGATCCAAGTTTCTCAGCCTTTCCTCATAAGACCTTCCCTCCAGACCAGGCACCATCTTGATAAATCTCCTCTGCACCTTTTTCAATGCTTCCACATCCTTTTTGTAATGGGGCGACCAGAACTGAACACAATATTCCAATTGTGACCACACCAGCATTTTGTATGGTTACAGCATGATATTGCGGTTCCAGAACTCAATCTCTCTACCAATGAAACCTAACACACCGGATGCCACCTTAACAGGACTATCCACCTGGGTGGCAACTTTCAGGGATTATGTACATGGACTCCAAGATCCCTCTGCACATCCACTCGACCACCAAAACCCAATATTCTGCCTTCCCGTTATTGTTCCCAAAGTGCCTCATCTCACATTTAGCTGCATTGAACTCCACTTGCACCTCTCGCAAGAAGTGAGACAAATCAAACATGATATAAAGATCCAACAGAGTCACCAAATTCATCTGGACATAAAGGGAACATGATTATCCTGTTTGTCAGTGAGCAAAAGTTTCAAACAACATTGTGTGTGGTCAAGCACCAACAATGACACACACACACACACACACACACACACACACACAAACACATACACACACACACACACACACATCTAAGAATGTGAGTGTTCCAGTGAACTGACTGGAGAAATTATTTAACATTATCCAGTTAACAACCTAAAAACATTCACAGACAGAGAAGCCATAAATATGTTGTGTTTATGGGAAAGGATACACCAGATCATCCAACTTGGAGATATGCGAGGAGATCAGCACCAGGGAAATATCTGGACTGTGAGAAGGATTGAAAATTCACAGACCTACTGGAGACTCATTGACACAGACTTTCTGTGTGAACAGATTTATTTTGTCATCCAAATTCATGTCACACCAGTGGCTTTACACTGACAAGAGAGCTTTCCCCTAACTGTGGGGAAAAAACTTTAAGATCTGTAAAGATCTTAAATTCAATGGTCTTTATTTAACATCACCCTATTCACATGGGGGAGAAGCCGTTCAGCTGTTCCATGTGTGGGAAGGCATGCATTTGGGGATCCAGCAGTGCCTTGCTCTTTCTTCATTGATAAGAGACTCAAGCATTTTCCCCACTACAGATGTTACGCTAACTGATCTATACTTTCCCATCTTTTGTTTACCTTCCTTTTTAAACAGCGGCGCCACTGTATTCCAATCTGGTGGATCTGCCCAGAGTCCAGCAAATTGGGAAAGTTATTGACAGTGCACCTGTTCTATACCGCACTGTCTCTTTTAGCACGCTGGGATGCATTACACCAGGACAGGAGACTAGTCTATCCTTAGCTCCATGGGCTTGCCCAACACTAGCGTTCCGTAATAATGTTTGCTTCCAGGTCCTCACCGACTCCATCTGTTTGTCAATCTCTGGCATGTTATTAGCCCCCTCCCCTGTGAAGACCGATACAAAATACCTGTTCAGTGCCTCAGCCATTTCATCATACCCCATAACTAAATGTCCCTTCTCATCCCCTGAAGGACCAAGATTTACCTTAGCCACTATTTTTCATTTAAAGTTTTCATAGAAACGTCTGCAATCGGTCTTTAAATTCTGTGGTACATATTTTCTCTCCTGTTCTTTCCTACGGTTCTTTATCACTCTTTTTGTGGATTTCTTCTGATCTTTAACGCTTTCCCAATCTTCCAGTTTCCTGCTGTTTTTGACCACTTTGTATGCCTCATCTTTCAATGTGAGAGATGGGAAGGGAGAGTGAGGAGGGAACGGGAGGGAGAGGTGAGGAGGGAGGGGGAGAAGAGAGGGTGGAGGAAGGGGAGGTGCGGGGATAAGTGGATTGGGAAAAGAGGCAGGGCAGATGAAAGAAGGGGAGGAGAGTGGGCTGTAGGAGAGAGGGGAAGGAGAGAGCTGGGAACGGTGGGCGAGAGTAGGAGGAGAGATGGGAGGAAAGGGTAAGAGAAGTTGGGTAGGAGAGGGAACAGGAGGACGGGAGTGAGGAACGAGGGGTGAATGGCGTAAGAGGGAGTGGAGGGGTAGAGGGTGTAGGGGAAAGGGTTTGTAGCAGAGAAGGAGAACAATGAAAGAGAGGAGTAGAGGTGGGGAGCAATTGGAAGGTGGAGGACGGGGACGAGACAGCGAATGAAGTAGGGGACGAGTAATGGGGAAGAGAGGGGAAGAGAGGGGTTAGGAGCCAGGAGAAGGAGAGAGGGGAGGAAGCGAGGATGTAGGGAGAGTTTGGGGTGTGAGGCGAGGGAGAGTTTGGGGTGGAGTAGGAGAGAGGGCGCGGAGAAGTGGGTGGGAGATGGAGGAGAGGGACAGGAGGGGTGGAGGATGTGTGGAGGATTGGGGAAGAGAGTGGTGAAAATGCGGAGGAGGGGAGGACAGTGGGAGATGAGGGGGAGGAGAGAGTCGGGAGGAGAGGCGGAAGTGCGGGAAGGAGGGGGAAGTTGAGCAGGGAAAGGGAGCAGGGACAGGTAGGAGAGCCAGGGAAGAGAGGGTAGGAGAGATGGGAGATTAGAGGGGAGGACAGGTGGGAGGAGAGGTTACGAAGGGGTAGGGAAGGAGTTCAGGGGAAGGGGTGATAAATAGGGGGATGGGAGAGGGGAAGAGGTGAGCGTGGAGAAGAGGGGGAGGAGAGGGCTGGGGAGGGGATGAGGAGAGGAGGGGAGGTGAAGAAAGGAGAGGGAGAAAGAGGAGAAAGGGTGAGGAGAGGGAATGTGGAGAGAGGGCATGAGGAGAAAGGGTAGAGTGGAGAGGTGAGGGGAAGGGGAGAGATGAGAGGAGAGGGGGAGAGGAGAGAGGGGAGGGGAGAGGCGACAGTGGTAAGGAGTGAGAGGAGTGAGTAGTGAGGAGGGGAAGAGGGAAGAAGGGAGATGAGAGAGGAGAGAAGGAGGAGGAGAGGGGCAAGGGGATGAGGAGAGAGGGGAGGGAGAGAGGGGAGACGATACAGTGGTGAGGAGTGAGAGGAGAGGGAAGGGGAGAGGAGAGAAGGAGGAGGAAGGGAGGGGTCTTAGGAGAGAGGGGAGGTTGATAAGAGAGAGGAGAGGGGAGAAGCGAGAGGGGAGGTGAGAGTGTGGGGGAGGAGAGGGGGGTAGGGAAGAGGTGGGTGAGTGGGGGAGGGGAGGGGGTGGGAGGAGAGCGGGAGGATGGAGATGGGGAGGAGAGAGAGGGAGAGTAGAGAGGGCGTGGAAAAGAGGGGTAGAAGAGAGAGAGGGTGAGGAGAGTTGTGGAGGAGGGAGGGGCAGGGAGAGATGGGAGGATGAGGCAGAGAACAGCAGGAGCAAAAGAGGGTGTCAGAGAGGGGGAGGAGGAGAGTGGGTGAGATGTGGGGTGTGGAGGAAGAGAGTGGGGGGGTGTTAGCTGGGAGAGAAGAGGTGAGGGGGAGGAGGTGGTGGTGCGGAGAGAGTGAGTAGACAGCAGGAGGAGCAGAAGGAGGTGGCGAGGAGAGTTCGGGAGGACAGAGTGGTTCGACGTGGGGAGGAGGAAATTGGATGAAATACAGAAGGGCAGATGGGTAGGACGGTGAAAGTGTGGGAGGAAAGTGCGGAGAGAATTGGGAAGGTAGGTGAGGGCAGGGTGGCAGAAGAGACGGGATAGGAGACTGGGGAAAGAGAGGGGTGGGAAGATGGGTAGGAGAGTAACCTACCCAGACCGTTCTCAGTCTGGACAGTTCACCTAACCCATTGGGCTACTCTCCCATGACCAGTCCACCCTGATCTGCATATCATTGGACCGGGTGAGGAAACCCATGCAGACACTGGGGAAAATGTGCACACTACACACAGACAGTCGCCTTGGGCAGGATTTGAACAGGGTCCCTGGCACTGTGAGGCAGCAATGGTAACTACTGAGCCACCATGCGACCCTAATGAGAGAGAGAGGGAGAGAGAGAGAGCGAGAGAGCGAGCGAGAGAGAGAGAGAGAGAGAGAGAGAGAGAGATGAAGTGAGAGTGGAGGGAGAAAAGAGGAGAGAGGGGAGAGAAGAGTGAGGGAAGAGAGAGGGGAAAGAGAAGAGAGGGAGAAGCGGGGAGGATGAGAAGAGAGGTGAAGAAGGGATGGATAAGAGAGAGCAGAAGAATGAGAGTGTGAGAGAGAAAACGAGAGAGGAAAGAGAAGAGAAAGAGAGAGCGAGAGAGAGAAAGAGAGAGAGAGAGAAAAGGCAACAAGGGAACAAGTGACCCCCAGTCCACATGCTGTCACAGACAGACAGAGACAGTCACAGATCAATACTTCCCCGGTCAGCCCGCATGGCGTGAGGGTAATGGCTGACTGAGCTAGGTTCAAATACTTCCAAAGTCTATCACCCAAATCCCATCTCCTCCCCAACCCAGTTCATCCTGTCAGCTCCCAACTTCCTCTAACTGGAACACACCTCCCCCAGGTATGGGATACACCAACAATCACCTAAGACTTTGGTACAGATCGTCAGGGAGGATATGATGGCGAAATTATATGCAGTGATTGGTAATGACTGAGGATGCAACACTCAAACGTCAATTATTTCCAGTTTGTGATGAATCAATTGATATTGTCAGATTTAGATTAAATGTTTCTTTGGCGTTTCCTGTCTGTGAATCTTCTTCAAATATTCAAAGAAGTTTAATAAAGGCAATGCTGGCCCAGGTGAGAAATCAGACAGACAAATAATTCCCTTAGTTTGGTACTTTTGTGTATATATCCTTCCTTGAAGTCCTCAGAGAAAGAAGCTTACAAGATCCATCACTATTCGGGCAGAGAGAAAAGAATAATCAAAATAAAGTAAGAAATTGTCTCTAAACATGAACATTATTTCTCTCTCCCAAAAGGTGCCAGTCCTATTGGGTTCCTCCTGCACCCTCTCTATAATTTCGGAAACTCACATTATCGCTCCTAGAAGTCGAGGGTGATCAGTATACTCACAACAGAGATCATCATACATTGCGAAGGATGGGAGGTTCCAGAGAGGGGATAGGCTCATTCATTTACAAGAAAGTTTCAGGAGTGACTTATGATGCAATGGAGCAACTGGAGTTGAAGCAAGATGTGACAAAGCTTATTGGTTATTATTGTTATAGGTAAGGAAGATGAAAACAAGTTATTCACATTAGCTGGGGGAAATGGACAACGAGACACAAAAATTAAGATTGTGGATAGATTGACAGGGAGAATTTGATGAAGTGGTTATATAGAAGGAATTCAATATCCACTGTATCTTAATGGATTGCATTTGGACTGATCAGCCTGAAGTTCTGTATTTAATTTTCAGATTCTGTCAAGCCGTGTGCTTGAATTACCCCAGTATCAGAGTCAGAGTGATGTAGCTCAGGCAGTCATTTTGAACGGTCTGGGTATCTTCTAATTCCCAGTTCCTTTCCCTCTGGATGTTTGCAGACCCCTCAAGCTGTCTGACACTTTGGTCATGAAAGCAGGAAAATTGGTGACAGACTCTGAAAACAGTGAAAGCTCCAGTTATTCCACCGCCCTTCAGATCCCCGCTAACCTTCCTGCTTTAGGGAAATCGGCACGCCTGGTTGGTGACAGGCTGTATGACTCCAATGGTCAGCAACGGGCTGAAAGATAAAGGTTGGTAGTTTGCCACCATCCAGGTATGGAGCTTTGGTTGTTCGAGATCAGACGATGGGAATACTACCCTAGCTCCATTTAAACCGGAAAATCCATGGCAAGGTTGAATTGCAGCCCAAACCATTGATGATTCTGTGTTCCCTGGCTCCACATGGAGTAAGATAAGGACAAACATTGTTCTCTCCAGACCCCTGCTGTCAACAGAAAGTGGCCACTGCAGCTCCCTGCACAGCCCTGGGACACAGCTTACAGAAACTGTCTCTTCATGAATGGGGCTTCCCTTGTGAGAAACTTTACTTTTAATACGGTAACGGCTGCAATCTAACCCCTGTCCCCAAGATTAGAAGCTGCAGGATTTTGTGATGAGAACAGTGTTATGAAGTTGAAGACGTGTCCTCCATCTTTAAATGAGTGTGAATGCTGTTCGGAACTGAGCGCTGACAAATACCTGTGATGACCAGCTCGCAGTCTCAGCGTGTACTGGAAAATTGGAAAGATGTAACGGTTGGCTGTGAAACAAGTCAGTTTTGTTTGCTAATTAAGAAACAACTCCAATTTTACCAATCAATTTAAATTATGCCTCAGAATACTAAAATCCAATCGCTCTTGAATTTAGTGTTTAGAAACACTGCAGAACCGGGTGCTTCCATAATGTTACTCCCACTGACCATTCCCCATGAAATATGCCCAGGTTCTTAGTTGAGGATTGTTGCTGGGAACCTTTGCCCCTTGGCTTTGAACCAGGCCCCCTGCCCAAGGAAAGCAAATGTGGTACTGTTTTTAGTGGAAGGATCAGAGTACAGGAACTCCACTGTGACACAGAATGGCCATCAGTGCTGTACACATCTGTGCATATTCAAAACCATATTGGCGACCACTGTGACAATGTTTCACACAGAAATGAAATGGGATTGCATTCCGTTTCATCACCCGAGCATGTATGAGCGAACAAATTCAAAGCCAGGTTTGCTGACGTGAACAGCAAGTTATAAAACTCTGCTCATGTCAGTCTGAAAGGCTGCCATCGGGAATAAGGCTATTCTTGCCCGATTTTGAAGTGGGGAGTTTTCGTGTATGAGGTGACTCTCACAGCCACTACACTACAGGAAACATCCCCGCGAGCAGCTGTTGTTCAGAGTCGGCCAGCACTAAACTTTACAGCCGTTCAACGCTTCATCTTGCTTTTTCCAGGAGCTGGTTATTCTCCAGCGTAATTGGCATCATTAAAAAAATAAGAAAATCACGTGAAATTGCTCACAAAATGTAGACAAAGATGGTGTCGGGGGTGCACAATTTGGAATGTCGGGCGAGCCTGAACATGCTGGGACCCTTCATCGTTGGGCATGGCCTGAAGGAAGGTTTGTCAACAGAAAAATTTGAGTTATTGATCTCTGCAATATGGGGCGAGTTAAAAACTGGAGAGCATAGGTTTAAGGTGGGACTGGTAAAATATTAAAGAGACTTGAGGCACCTTTCCCACACAGAAGGTTGTTCGTGTATGGAATCAGCGACCAGAGGAAGTGGAGGAGGCTCGTACACTCCGAAGATTTCAAAGGCAAACGGATGAGCTTCTGGATAGGAAGGGTTTAGTGGGATAGGGGACAAATGCTGGGAAATAGGAGTTTGTTTAAAATGCATTTTAAGAGACATTGAAGCATGAATGCTGTTCTGGGGACAGTCCGAGGGCAATCAGCCATAAACAGCTCTCAGATCCTTCAGAGGAATTCCAAACTGCACTCCCAAAATGCATTGGAAACTTGGTGCACCGCCGCCTCCAGAAAAGCTCCGAAATGAGGGAAAAGAAAGAACTGAACATGAATGGACCATGAAAAGTTAAGAGATTCCCAAACACAGTCTCGTTTAGATTAGTTTGCCCATCCGATCAACAATGCGGCAGCGCCTGCTTCCTCCATCTCCAGGGCAGAAGGGAAGGAAATAAAAGAAATTTAAGACCATATGACATCACAATTTATTTTCCCATTCGCCGGAACACCAAATAATGGGAAGTAAAGTCACTGCAGGATTTTGTTTCACAACAGCGATGCAATACCAATATCCGTTCTGTTTCAGTGAAAACAGTCAATAACACAACTTGGCCGGAACATGACGCAGCAGTAGAACCGCTTGAGACCGGGACATTTCATGTGAGACGCAAACGTGATCATAACAGCAGGAACATTGACAGGATAGAGAGTGTGCACTCTCCCAAATCAGAGGTACATTTCCAAAAGCAAAACCACATGGTTGTGTTGGAATTTAAACACAGCAGCATTTAACAGGCTACAGTAAAACAGACAGCACACCCACAAAGGGCAGCGGTTGGATCTGAACTCGAGCCACCTGAGAGTTTGTAGTGAGAAAGCGGTTTCTTCCGTCACTTGGCCACGAAACCAGCCACAGCTGCAGTATATTGTCTTACACCTTCCATGGTGCTCCTGTGAAACATGAGAAGCAAAGTCACAGGGAAACAGTTCTGTGATCCCTCTCCTGCTGGCACAGCTGCAGGGATATGCCCAACTACAATATCAATCTCGCAACAAACTTTCAATCCAGCCAAAAATCATTTGATAGCTGGAATCAAGCTTATGAGATTTGCTAAAGCCACAAATGTAATGCCTGTATGAGAGAATGTATATTCGGTTATGATTGGGCGAAGTAACCATGAGCTGCATGATATTGCTGGTATTTGGATTGTTGCTTTGGTAAATGATTTCGTCCTCTGCTCGAAACAGGACAACTTTCAGTTTTTGAGGATATTAACAGAAGTCAAAAGGTGATTACCCCACCCCACCACAGAAGATGTCAAAGAGGTGCTAACTGTCCTTGAGTGCTCTTTGTTCTCGATGTGAAGAGCTCTCTGCCTGAGTCACCTTCATGTCTCTGGTTGCTGAATGAATCACAAAGAATGAGCCCCTCAATCCAGACAAAAAGCAATGGTAAGCTGAGTCTACCTACTCAGACTCTTTTCAGCTACAAATGTTTCGGTGAGTGCGTGAGAATATATGTTCAGTTATGATTTGGTCAAATCACCATGAGCTGCTTGAAATTACTGCAATTTCGATTCTTGCTTTGCTCAATGATTGCTTGAAACAGGACAACTTTCACGTTTACACGGAACATGAAACACACCGGACTACAGGGAAAATGCACAAAGCTTAGCAGGCCGTGTTCCACATCATACCGTGCAGCATAGTTTCAGTCACTGTGTCTGTTTTGCAGAATAAGAGTCCCAAAGAATGTTCTCCACCCTAAAACCGCAGGTAGCATTACAATCCGAGAACGACAGATCACATTGTGAGGATGATATGACCTCGGGGCCAGTTCGAGATGCCACTTTCCTTGCCTTTTACCTTAACCGTGCAATTGGCTGCAGGAATGTTCACACCTGGACATGAGCCACATCGATACCGACTGAGTTGGAAACCTGCGTGGGAATCGACGAGAAGCGACTCAATAAATCTTGCTAAATTCCATGGTGCTTATTAGAAATGCAGTTTCTGTTCACCTCAATTTAAAAGGCAGTTTCTGAACATAGTAACTGAAGTAAAAAGGTAATTTTCTCACCCCACCCCCACTCCGGGAGAGGTGCTAACTGCACTTGAATGCTTTTTGTTCTCGATGTGAAGAGCTCTCACGCATGAGTCACCTTTACGTCTCTCGTTGCTGAGTGACTCACAAAGAAGGAGTTTCACCAGAGCTGCAACTGCCTCACTTTCCCACTCGCTCTCCCCGTTTACATTTTCCTGCTCGTCAGTGATTTATAGAAAACCAAAAGGTTGCGATGTTATTCTGTAGCCTCTCTGTCAATTCCTCCGTTTCAGTTTCAACATGGCTTAGATCTCGGAGCTCACCTTAATACTAGCGACGCTATGAAATCACAAGTCCAGAGGTTCCTCTGAGAGTGCAATTTCTTTCATTGCTGTTGCTGATTGAATGAGCCACTAACGTGCGAACTGCTCCAAAAAATGATTCAGGACCTCTGGTGCCAATTCTCGCACTTTGAATAACGACAGAGAGCTTCCAAATGAGGCCTGGCAGAGACGACTTTGGGCTACATTTGACAGATAGACTAGTTCAGGAATCAGTGGTGCGCTGTGACACCAGCGCATCAGCTTATTCTCTGTCTTTGAACCGGTCCGCCTGCGCAAGGAATGCAAATGCGGGACTGTTTTTCGTGGAAGGGATCAGAACGCGGTAACTACACTTTCAAACAGAATGGCATATGATCAGACCCAGGTTGGAGAAAACCATTACAATGCTTAGCTCACTAATTAAATGGAATTGCATCACATTTCACAAAGAGAGCAGATTTGTTCGAGCATTTTCGAAGGCAGGTTTGCAGATGGGAGAGCAAGCAAGAAAGCTCCGTTCTTGTTCGTGTAAAAGGCTGCAATTGAAGAACAAAGCTGTTTCGGCCCAGTTTCAAACTGGTGACCTTTCGCGTGTGAGGTGAACGTGATGACCACTACACTACAGAAACAACCCTCAGCCAGGTGTGTGCGATTCTGTGGCATCCAGCACTGAAAGTTGAAGCCATTCTACGTTTCACCTTTCTTTTTCCAATAGCTCGTTGTTATCCAGGGTAATTGACATCTTGAAAAAGTTTTAAAAAATAGCCGTGAAATTGGTGACACAATATAGACAAGGATGTGGTCAATATTTGGACTGTAGAGTGAGGTGGAATAGGCTGGGACAACTTTCCCGGCAGCATAACGGCTGCGACATGATTTTATGGAAGTGTTGTAAACAGAGTATTTACGTGTTTTACCCAAGCTGGGGTGAGTTGGAAACTCGAGAGCATAGGTTTAAGGAGAGTGGTCTGAACTTGACAAAGGACCCCGAGGCACATTTCCCACACACAAGGTTATGCGTGTATGGAATGAGCTACCAGAGGGAGCGGAGGAGGCCATTGCACTCAGAAAACTGCAATGGCAATCGGGTGAGTTTCTGGATAGGATGGGTTCAGAGGGATTGAGGCCAAACGCTGTGGAACGGGACTTGTCTAATTTTGGTTATGTGGTGAGCATGGATGAGATACACCGAAGTATCTGTTTCCCCGCTGTGTACCCCAATAACCTTCTGTTGCTTACACCGGTTTTAAAGGATTACTTTTCAGCGGAGCTTGCCGTCGCAGTCTGTAGCACAATCATTTAGTCTGTTCGACTGCTCACGGGAAAGGTAGTATTGTGAAACACTGCAGGAACGAACGACTTCCTCACTTTTGCTCCGACTGACCATGCTTCGTGAAACTTTCCCAGATCCTCAGTTGAGGATTTTTGCTGCTGCAAGTTACCTCAGAACCCCTGTTTACTCGTAATGTATTGAGCGAATCGCAAATAGAAAGCATTTAACACGGAACACAAACAAAACTGGCATACCTAATGCATATTCAGACACAGCGAAGCATGAATGCTAAATGTGAGACAGTCCGAGGTCATGAGGCATAAAGTAATCTCACAACTAACAACAGGGCAACTCCAAACTACTCTTTCAAACATACTGCAGCCTTAGTGCACCACCACTTCCCAGACAATGCTGAAAAGAGAGAAAGAAAGAATATCACATGTATGGGCCTTAAAAAGTGAATTTCACCAATCACAGTCTCGATTAGATTATCTTTCCATTCCGATGTCTCCAGGATGGAAACGAAGGAAATGGGAGAACTTCAACAACATATTCATTGGAACGATATTCCCATTCGCCAAAAAGCCAAATAACGATGAATCGACTCACCGCAGGACTTTGGTTTAAAACAGCGATAAAAGAACAGTCTCCATTCGGCTCCAGTAAAAACTCAACTTGCCTGGAACGTAAAGCAAGCGTCAAGCGGTTAGTGATTATCTACACTGAAGACGAACGCCATCATGATATCACAGAAACTCAACAACATTCAGCACGTTTCCACATCACAGTTAATTCCCTTGGGATATCAAGGCAGCATTTTGACAACGTTGATCAGCAGAAATGGCAGTGGTTAGACCGCTCGGCCACACTACCAGACAGCCGGGCTGTCCATTTTCTTGCATTTCGAATTGTGCTCCTGCGTAACCACACAAGCAAAGTCACATGAAAAGGGTTCCATGGTCCCTCTCCGACTCGCACAGCTGCTGGGATGTGCCCGGCTACAATGTCAATTTTGCAACAGATAATGAAAGCCCATCAATCCAGACAAAAATCAATAGTAAGCTGAGTCTATCTTCTCAGATTCTTTTCAGCTACAAATGTAAATTTGACTGCGTGAGAATATATGTTCGGTTATGATTTGGTCAAATCACCATGAGCTGCTTGACATTACTTCAATTTCGATTCTTGCTTTGCTGAACAATTTCACCCGTTGCTCGAAACAGGACAACTTTCACGTTTACACGGAACACGAAACACACCGGACTGCAGGGAAAATGCTTAAGCTGAGCAGACCATGTTCCACATTATACCGTGCAGCATAGTTTCAGTCACTGTGTCTGTTCGAGATGGCACTTTCCTTGCCTTTTACCTTAACCGAGCAATTTACTGCAGAGATGTTCACACCTGGACATGAGCCACATGGATATCAACTGAGTTGGAAACCTGTGTGGGAATCGACAAGGAGCGACTCAATAAATTTTGCTAAACTCCATGGTGGTTATTAGAAATGCAGTTTCTGTCCAAGTCAATCGAAAAGGCAGTTTCTGAACATAGTAACTGCAGTTACTGCTCACCCCACCCCCACTCCGGGAGAGGTGCTAACTGCCCTTGAGTGCTTTTTGTTCTCGATGTGAAGAGCTCTCACGCACGAGTCACCTTCACGTCTCTTGTTGCTGAGTGACTCACAAAGAAGGAATTTCACCAGAGCTGCAACTGCCTCACTTTCCCACTCGCTCTCCCCGTTTACATTTTCCTGCTCGTCAGTGATTTAAAGAAAACCAAAAGGATGCGATGTCATTCTGTAGCCTCTCTGCCGGTTCCTCCGTTTCAGTTCCAACACGGCTTAGATCTCGGGACGCACCTTAATACTAGCGACGTTATGAAACCACAAGTCCAAATGTTCCTCTGAGAGTGTAATTTCTTTCATTGCTGTTGCTGATTGAATGAGTCACTAACGAGCGAACTGATCCAAACCATGATTCAGCACCTCTGCTGCCAATTCCCGCACGTTGAATAACGACAGACAGCTTCCAAATTAGGTCTTTCAGATACGACTTTGGGCTACATCTGACAGACAGACTAGTTCAGGAATCCGTGGTGTACTGTGACACCAGCGCGTCAGCTTCTTCCCTGTCTTTGAACCGGCCCACCTGCACAAGGAATGCAAACGCGGTACTGCTTGTGGTGGAAGGTTCAGAACGCGGTAACTACACTCTGAAGCAGAATGTCATATGATCAGACCCAGGTTGGAGAAAAACTTTACAATGTTTTGCAAACTAATTTAATGGAATTGCATTACATTTCACAAAGAGAGCAGATTTGTTCGAGCATTTTCGAAGGCAGGTTTGCAGATGGGAGAGCAAGCAAGAAAGCTCAGTTCTTGTCCGTGTAAAACGTTACAAATAAAGAACAAAGCTGGTTTTGCCTAGTTTCGAACTGGGGACTGTTGGAGTATAAGGCGAACCTGACGACCACTACACTACAGAAACATGCCTCAGCAGAGCGCGCGGCGGCTCTGTGGCATCCAGCACTGAATGTTGAAGCCATTCTAAGTTTCACCTTTCTTTTTCCAATAGGTCGTTGTTATCCAGGGTAATTGACATCTTGAAAATGTTTAAAAAAAAAGACGTGAAATTAGTGACAAAATATAGACAAGGATGTCGTCAATGTTTAGACTGTAGAGTGAAGTGGAATAGACTGGGACAAGTTTCCCGGCAGCATAACGGCTATGATTTAATGGAAGGATTGCCAACTGAGTATTTACGTGTTTTACCAAAGCTGGAGTGAGTTGGAAACTGGAGAGCAACGGTTTAAGGAGAGTGGTCTGAACTTGACAAAGGACCCCGAGGCACATTTCCCACACATAAGGTTATGGGTGCATGGAATGAGCTACCAGAGGGAGTGAAGGAGGCTATTGCACTCAGAAAATTGCAATGGTCATTGGATGAGTTTCTGAAATAGGATGGGTTTAGAGGGATTGAGACCAAATGCTTGGGAACGGGACTTGTTTAATTTTGGTGATGTGGTGAGCATGGATGAGATACACCGAAGTATCTGTTTCCACACGCTGTACCCCAATAACCTTGCGTTGCTTACACCGGTTTGAAAGGATTACTTTTCAGCGGAGCTTGCTATCGCAGTCTGTAGCACAATCATTTAGTCTGTTCGACTGCTCACGGGAAAGGTAGTATTGTGAAGCACTGCAGAAACGAACGACTTCCTCACTTTTGCTCCGACTCACCATGCTTCGTAAAATTTTCCCAGATACTCAGTTGAGGATTTTTGCTGCTGCAAGTTACCTCAGAACCCCTGTTTACTCGTAATGTATTGACCGAATCGCAAACAGAAAGCATTTAACACGGAACACAAACAAAACTGGCATACCTAATGCATGTTCAGACACAGCGAAGCATGAATGCTAAATGTGAGACAGTCCGAGGGCATGAGGCATAAAGTACTCTCACAACTAACAACAGGGCAATTCCAAACTACTCTTTCAAACATACTGCAGCCTTAGTGCACCACCACTTCCCAGACAATGCTGAAAAGAGAGAAAGAAAGAATATAATAAGTATGGGCCATAAAAAAGTGAATTTCACCAATCACAGTCTCGATTAGATTACCTTTCCCTTCCGGTGTCTCCAGGGCGGAAATGCAGGAATGCAAACACGGTACTGCTTGTGGTGGAAGATTCAGAACGCGGTAACTACACTCTGAAGCAGAATGTCAAATGATCAGACCCAGTTTGGAGAAAAACTTTACAATGCTTTGCAAACTAATTTAATGTCATTGCATCACACTTCACAAAGAGAGCAGATTTGTTCGAGCATTTTCGAAGGCTGGTTTGCAGATGGGAGAGCAGGCAAGAAAGCTCCGTTCTTGTCCGTGTAAAAGGCTACAAATGAAGAACAAAGCAGCTTCTGCCCAGTTTTGTACTGGGGACTTTTCGCGTCTTAGGCGAATGTGATGACCACTACACTACAGAAACGAGTATCAGCCGGGCGCGCTGTGGCTCTGTGGCATCCAGCACTGAAAGGTGAATACATTCTCCGTTTCACCTTTTTTTTTCCAACAGCTCGTTGTTATCCAGGGAAATTGACATCTTGAAAAATTTAAAAAATATAGACTGAAATTCAATAACATATGCATTGGAAAGATTTTCCCATTCGCCAGAAAGCCAAATAACGATGAATCGACTCACTGCAGGACTTTGTTTCACAACAGCGATGAAATAACAGTCTCCATTCGGTTCCAGTAAAACCTCAACTTGCATGGAACGTAAACCAATCGCTGAGCTGTTTCCGATTTTCTGCAGGGGAGGAGAACAACATCATGACAGCAGAGAGACCTCACAATACGTAGCACCTTTCCACAGTTAATTTCTCGGGAACATCAATGCAGCGGGGATCGAAGCAACATTTTAACCGTGCCGCGGTGGTGGAGTTGATCTGCTGAAATGGCAGTGGCGGGATTCGAACCCATGCAGCTTAGACCGCTCGGCCACACTACCAGACAGCCCAAGGGTCCATTTTCTTGCATTTCGAATTGTGCTCCTGCATAACCACACATGCAAAGTCACATGAAAAGGGTTCCATGGACCCTGTCCGACTCGCACAGCAGGTGGTATGTGCCCGGCTACAATGTCTATTTCGCAGCAGATAATGAAAGCCCATCAATCCAGACAAAAATCAATGGTAAGCTGTGTCTATCTTCTCAGACTCTTTTCAGGCAGAAATGTATCTTTGACTGCGTGAGAATATATGTTCGGTTATGATTTGGTCAAATCACCATGAGCTGCTTGACATTACTTCAATTTCGATTCTTCCTTTGCTGAATGATTTCAAATAACGATGAATCAACTCACCGCAGGACTTTGTTTCACAACAGCGATGAAATAACAGTCTCCATTCGGTTCCAGTAAAAACTCAACTTGCCTGCAATGTAAAGCGAGAGTCGAAACGATTACCATCACGACAGCAGAGAAACGTTGCAATAGTCAGCACGTTTCCATACCACAGTCACATCCCTGGGGGCATCTATGTCGCGGGGATCGAAGCAGCATTTTAACAGTGCTGCGGCGATGGAGTTGATCAGCTTAAATAGCAGTGGTGGGATTTGAACATACGCCCCTTTCAGGACTGGAACCTGGATCCAGCAACTTAGACCGCTCGGCTTGTAAAAGGCTGCAATTGAAGAACAAAGCAGTTTCTGTCCAGCTTCGAACTAGGGACCGTGCGCATGTAAGGCGAAAGTGATGACCACTACACAACAGAAACAAGCCTCAGCCAGCCGCGCTGCGGCTTTGTGGCACCCAGCACTGAAAGGTGAATACATTCTCCGTTTCACCTTTCTTTTTCCAACAGCTCGTTGTTATCCAGGGTAATTGACATCTTGAAAACACTGCAGAAATGAACGACTTCCTTACTTTTGCTCCGACTGAACATACTTCGTGAAATTTGCACTGATCCTCAGTTGAGGATCCTCCATGGTCCCTCTCCGACTCGAACAGCTGCTGGGATGTGCCCGGCTACAATGTCAATTTCGCAGCAGATAATGAAAGCCCATCAATCCAGACAAAAATCAATGGTAAGCTGAGTCTATCTTCTCAGACTCTTTTCAGCTACAAATGTATCTGTGACTGCGTGAGAATATATGTTCGGTTATGATTTGGTCAAATCACCATGAGCTGCTTGACATTACTTCAATTTCGATTCTTGCTTTGCTGAATGATTTCACCCATTGCTCGAAACAGGACAACTTTCACTTTTACACGGAACACGAAACACACCGGACTACAGGGAAAATGCACAAAGCTGAGCAGGCCGTGTTCCACATCATACCGTGCAGCATAGTTTCAGTAACTGTTTCTGTTCGAGATGCCACTTTCCTTGCCTTTTACCTTAACCGTGCAATTTACTGCAGAGATGTTCACACCTGGACTTGAGCCACATGGATATCAACTGAGTTGGAAACCTGTGTGGGAATCGACAAGAAGCGACTCAATAAATTTTGCTAAACTCCATGGTGCTTATTAGAAATGCAGTTTCTGTCCAAGTCAATCGAAAAGGCAGTTTCTGAACATAGTGACAGAAGTTACTGCTCACCCCACCCCCACTCCGGGAGAGGTGCTAACTGCACTTGATTGCTTTTTGTTCTCGATGTGAAGTGCTCTCACGAATGAGTCACCTGCATGTCTCTTGTTGCTGAGAGACTCACAAAGAAAGAATTTCACCAGAGCTGCAACTGCCTCACTTTCCCACTCGCTCTCCCCGTTTACATTTTCCTGCTCGTCAGTGATTTAAAGAAAACCAAAAGGATGCGATGTTATTCTGTAGCCTGTCTGTCGATTCCTCCGTTTCAGTTCCAACACGGCTTAGATCTCGGGACGCACCTTAATACTAGCGACGTTATGAAACCACAAGTCCAAATGTTCCTCTGAGAGTGTAATTTCTTTCATTGCTGTTGCTGATTGAATATGTCGCTTGAACTGGTAGTGTGGCCAAGCGGTCTAAGGTGCTAGACCCTGGTTCCAGTTTCGCAAGGGGCGTGGGTTCGAATTTTACCACTACCATTTCTGCTGATCGACTCCCCTGCCCCGGCCTTGTGTAACAAAAATTAAATTGGTTTGCCCCCAGGAGAATTGGCTGTGGTGTGAGAACGTGCTGAATATCGTGAAGGTTCTCTGGTGTTCGCCTTCCGTGCAGAAAAGTGCAACCGTTGCTTGACACTCCAAGCAAGTTGGGACTGTTATTTCGTCGCTGTTATGAAACGAAGTCCGGTGTTGAGTCGATTCATCGTTATTTGGCTTTACGGCGAATGGAAAAATCGTTCTAATGCATATCTTAATGAACTTATCCCATTTCCTTCATTTCCATCCTACAGACATCGGAAGGTAAAGGTATGTAAAGGTATAGGTAATCGAGGCTGTGTTTGATGAAATTCACTTTTTAATGGCCGCTACTTATTATATTCTTTTTTTCTCTCTTTTCAGCATTGTCTTGGAAATGGTGGTGCACTAAGGCTGCAGTATGTTTGAAAGAATAGTTTGGAATTGCCCTGTTGTTAGTTGTGAGATTATTTTATGCCTCACGACAATGGGAGAAATGCAATAACATATGACATCGAAATTCTTGGGAACGATTTTCCCATTGTCCAGAAAACCAAACAACGAGGAATCGAGTCACCGCAGGACTTTGTTTCACAACAGCGATGAAATAAAAGTCTCCATTCGGTTCCAGTAAAAACTTAACTTGCCTGGAAAACAAAGCAACATTCGAGCTGCTTGCGATTTTCTGCGCGGGAGGAGAACATGATCATGACAGGACAGACACTTTACATATTCAGCACATTCCCACACCACAGTTGTGTTTTGAACATCAATATAGTGGGGATCGAAACAGCATTTTAACAAAATGTTGGAGTTGATCAGCATAAATGGCAGTATTTTCTTTCAGCTGAAATAAATTCGGAACGAATTTGCATATATAATTAATCGTTCCAATGAGATATATCTAATGCACTTCCGATTATTACAATTAACAGTGTGACTTTCAGTTCACTTAATAAAATGAAACGAACAAAAAAGCTTTTCTTGTGGTTTAACATAATTCAGTTAAGCCATATGAGAACGGCTATTGAACCACAACATCGCATTTATATCACTCGCCATAGCTACTTCGTCATGTGAGAGAGAATGTCATTGAAGAGATTATGAGTGAAGGCAAAATGTGGGTGTGAATATGACGGGGAATTATTGTTCACTGTTTCATTCTGAGCATGGCTATTTCTTGGATTTTGCTGTAATTCTGGTGAAAGCAGAAACACAATGGTTTGGATACAATTTAGCTCAAGACATTTCTCAACCACGACTTTCACCACATGTTACCTTGATGAGGTCACATGTCACCCATTTCCAAAACGTGCTGAGGAGACCGAGAGATTACGGTGATGGATTATTATACCACAGTGCTCCGCATTCACGGGTTCGAGTCTCATTTTGTTTGCTAATTCCACAAACCACTGCTGCATTTTAACATTGCATCTCACACCTCTGGTATGCACTGGATCGAGAATTTTGTTCTTGCGCTTCACTGTACGGGAGATTCACGAATAATCAACACCACATAAAAGTTGAAATAAAAAATGAGAGCAGATGTTCTATTCGGTTGTAAATTAAATTGGTGTAATTAGGGGGAACACATTTTTTTCTTTATGCACCTCTTTCCATCTTGTCTTTCTATGAATTTACATCGACAGAAAGAGAAATAACTAACAAGTGATCTGGAGCACACGTTTATCCAATGGGATTGCTCATGATTATTTTAACCTAACAGTCCACACAATGATTTGATCAGTATTTCAAACAGTCACGCGGAATTGGAACCGCAGCAAACTGCTCCAATGAAACTAACCTTTCATTCTTCCACATGCAGCGTGATGACTGACTTGCTAACTGTACAAGGTCGGCCAATTTTCTTCAGCAATCACAGCTTCTGTAAACAGCCACCTGTGCCGTGCAGAGTGTCATTTGTTGCCCCCAGGTCACAGCACATTTCTTCTTTATGAACTTATGAGCTTTGTTCCGGATCTGTTTGATAAACCTTTTCTATCACTTCATCCCATCCACTCGCAATTCTCAATTTATGAATAAAATTTAGCGTTAGGTCAGTTCTTAAACAAAATGAATGCATGCCATTCAGCCCCACCATACAACGAACTCATGGTTGATCTGATAATCTTCAACTCCATTCTGCTCACTTACCTCACAAACTTCATCATCTTTCTGATTAAATACCTGACACAGTTTGAAAATACTCAACAACTTCGCCTCTACTTCGGTTGCCAAAAAGAAAAAGCCACAGATTCTCTGAGCATGGAAATTACTCTTCATTTCTGAATTAAATGGGCGATATCCCATTCTGAGATTATGTCCTCTGGTGCTCTCATCAGAGCATAGACCAAACCACCAGCCTATATCTACCTTGTCAAGATCCCACGATTTTGTTTCACAGAGAATAATCCAAGCCTGACCAATCATTCCACGAAGCTCCATTTTATCCAAAGTTGACAACATCCTCGTAAATCTCTGCTGTCCCTTACAGCACGGGAACTGGAATTTGAAATCAGATAGCGATTGGAATCGGATTAGTCCACACATGGACCAAATACAGTAATGATATCTTTGACAAATGAGAATCTAATCATATTCAATTGACAGTCAATGACTTTGTTGTAACTGAAGTCCTCCGTGCAATCGCTCTCGGAGCTAATACTTAGGAGAAATGTTACCTGACCGCCCACATAAAGAAGTTGACTACAAAAAAATGTCCGTCAGTCGACTCTGATTGATTATTAACACAACTCATGTCTCCGTGAAGCCTGCATCATTTGTTAGGCACAAATTAGATGTGTAACAGAACTCGCTTCATTTGCCTGGATGTGTGAAGCTTCAATACCACTGAAGGAACTGGACATCCTCCACGTTAATGCAGTCACTTAACTGTACCACGTTCAACACCTGAATGTTTATTACCCTCACTGGTAAGGCACGTTTGCAGTGGAGTGCACCACCTCCAAGATGCGGTGGAGTAAGTCATCCAGGCTGTGTTGACAGAACATTCAAAGCTCAAAAACTGTTCTGACTATAAGGACAACGTTGAAGATGCACTGAAGCGCGACCATTTGCAAGTTACCCGCAAAGGCACATACCGGCATGACTTGAAGATGTATCAGTGGTAAATCCATTGAGTGATGAAGCAGTCTTGATCGTCAAAGTGGTATACTTCAGCCCTCCATCCTTTGTCTTACAAATTTTAAAATGTTAATTATTGCATTGACCAGACTTGTGCTCATTCTTTTAGTTGTTTCCTAAACTGGCGGTTGCTAAATATCGAATATCACCCACAACCGAGGGTCAACAACAGAAAATGTCCAAAAATACTCTCGACCATCTGAGCTCCCTGTCCAAAAATCTTTAGTGATCTGTGAATATCCACTCCAAGATCCCTTTGTTCCTGTTTGTTCTGTTCACCACTCAGAATCCTCACTGTTATTGTTAACTCCCCAAATCCGTTACCACTTATTGGTCTGAATTCAATTCCATTCGCCGGTTTTATTTTCCAACTGATTGATACATCTCTGCAGGCCCTGACATTATTCATCATAGTCAAAGACACGACCAATTGTTGCATCCTCGGCAAACTTCTAAATCATGACTCCTACAACTAAGTCGGAATCATTGATCTCCGTCACGAAACAATGGAACTCCACTGGAAACAAGCGTCCAAACATGATTCATTGCTGGGTGTGATGAACACCTGCAATAACAGCACAATCGGACCCCGATGTCATTTGCCAACTTGCCGGTGACTCTGCCAGTTGGCCTCCTGAGTGATCCCTTCTCACATATGGGAGTGGTGAATGACCTGTCCACATTGTGCCTGGGCACGTAGGTTTACACTTCAGCGGGTAATTGAATCCTTTCCTGAAGTCCCCCTATGGACCTGACATCTTGGCGATGTGTGTATCCATGTGTCTATTTAGATTAGATAATCAGTTGAATTTGAGTCCACGCAGATGACTCCCAATTTTCCCTGTCATCCATGTATTTTTTTATTCTTCTTTATTGTCCCACGGAGTGTGGCCATCATGGTCTGAACATTATTTGTTGTTCATTCTTAATTCACCTTGAACTGAGTCAGAGGGATTTTATCGTTGAACCGCACTGTTGTGAGTCTGGAGTCATATGTTGGCAGGTCTCATTAAGGATGGCAAATTCCCCTTTCCAAGGGACAAGAATGAATGGGCTTTCAGCAAATTAAAACTTTTTGCCTCTGTTCCTCTGATCTAAGTTATAATTCCAGATTTTATTCATCGATTTAAATACCAGCAGCTGCCATGTTCCAGTCTCCAAGTGTTGCTAGCCCAATATATCGCCACTACATTTGCATTTGACACGAAGATTGGTGAGTAGCAGAAAGCATACGGGTCGTCAAAGAATAGAGAATAATATAGATATCCGGGAGAGTAGAGCGAAGAAGTGGCAGACGGAGTTCAATCGAGGCAAATGTGAAGTAATGCATTTTGGGAAGCCTAATTCTAGAACCAACTACACAGTAAACGGAAGAGCCTTGTAGAAATTTGATGAGCGGAGAGATCTGGGCGTTCAGGTCCTTTGTACCATGACGATGGTGGCACAGGTCGATAGAGCGATCAAGAAAGCAAATGGCATGCTTGTCGTCAGAGGACCGGGCTTTGAATGTAAGAGCTGGCAGGTCATGCAAAAATTGTACAAGATTTTGGTTCGGCCGCGTTTAGGAATACTGTGCATATTTCTGGTCGTCAAGTTACCCAGTTGAAGTGGACGTTTACGAAAGGGTGCAGAGAAGGTTTACGAGGATGTTGCTGGTATGGAAGATGTTTGGTGTGAAGAGAGCTTAAGAAGTTTATGATTGTTTTCAGGGAAAAATAAAAGAGATTGAGGAGTCCTGACTGAGGTCTACAAAATCTTGAAGTGTAAAGACCGGGTGTATAGAGATGCTTTTTCCCCAGGTAAGGGATTCAATAATGAGAGGTCTCACATTCAAGTTGAGAGGTGAAACGTTTAAGGAAGATAGATGTAGAACGTATTTAGCACAGAGGGTGGTAGATGCCTGGAACGCGTTGCTAGCAGAGGTAGTAGAGGCAGGCACGGTCGTTTCATTCAAGGTGCGCCTTAATAGATGCGTGGGTAAATGGGGAGCAGATGGAAACAGGTGCTTAGGAATTGGGTGATAGGTTTAGACAGTTGATTTTGTTCATCCCTGGCTGGGAGGTCCAAAAGGCCTGTTCCTGGGCTATAAGTGTTCTGTGTTCTTTGTTCTTCTTTGTTCACTACACTACCATCTCACTGCTACGTTGCTCCATCTCAGAGAATGCCATTGCCAATTCCAATCATCTCAGAGGGAGTGAGAATTTGACATGTGGCTGTGTTGGAATGAAACTGATGTACGCTGTACTGGAGTGTTTGCTGGGAGCAAGAGGATGATGTGAACAAAAAACAGTTCTTACCTGTCAAAATAACAAAACAGTGCATTGTTAAGGAAAATTGCAATGAATGCTTGCAAAACACCGACCTCTCGCTTAAGGCTGCAGCACGCTTCCACTGAGAGAATCGGCAGTGCGGGTTAATGCTGCTGTTGTGCCTTAATAATCTAATAACCGGAGACAAATATGCCCTTCCTCCCCGCCTTTGACCAGGAGAACTCCCAGCCTCGGAATTTCATGCGCCTCTGTATCACCATAGAAGGACCATGTGCTCACCGATCGCATCACTGGTGCGACACAGTAGCTTCACGTGCTCATTTCCATCCCAATTTCCCGGTTGATCTTTGCAACTGCACCATTGAGTGTGGGTGGAGGAATTGGGATTATGTGATCCACTGTAGAAATGGGTACTTCCTTGTGTGGGGAAGCTCGTGTGGCAACAATCGTGAAACCTCATTACTGTTGGAACATACATTTCAACAATATCCTGCAGTATCCCTTGAGAATTTGATGTTTTGTAAAAATCTATCACCCTCACTCTTCAACATGCAGTGCTCGATGGAACTTACTCAGCCTCTTGAAATATCCAATTTGAATATACAGCCAATTCTGAGTTCCCACATGTCTATTATTGCTCGCCAAATAGTCCTGTTGTGTGTCTGCATTCTTCCTAACATGCCCTATGTCACTGTAGTTACTGCTTTTTTCAAACACGCATCTCTGCATGGCCCAGGGATCGTATAATGTTCAGTGTTGTGCGTTGTGGCCGCAGGAACCTCGATTGAATCCGAGTTACGGCATGTAATGTTCTACCCATCTTAACTCCTTGTGGTACATGCCAAAGAAACACAGAAATGAATTAAGTGATTTGACATGAAAACTTTCTCTGACATTATGATTTTTTCATCAAACCCCTCTCTCACACATCTCTCTGAGATAAATGTCAGAATTCAGACTCACCCATTCTTGGACACTTCTCTTCCTCTCACAATCACTGACCTCCTTTAAGTTCCCCCTCCCATTTCCATTACAATCATTTTCAAATTGAACCCTGTTCAGTCTGTGCTGCTGCGCTCCCTGTTGCTGGGTGAACATGCCTCAATCATACCATTGCGACCTTCAGAGCAGTCAATCCATTTCGATACCGTGGTTTTGAGATCAATGTTCAAGTAGCACCTTTTACTGGCATGGATCAGATATTATTGGAACTTCAGGCTCAGGAAAAGAACACAGGGCAGCACTGAGGAAAAGAAACTTTTTTTCAAAACGACCTCTTTCTGCGGTTTGCAGCATCATTTGTTTCACTTGCTCATTCGGCTCGATCTAGGCTATTGTGTGCATTTCTGCAATCACATTAGCACTGGCAATGATGCAGGGGTGATTTACCAGGACATAGTCTGAGGAAAAGAGCTCCTGTTATGAAGAGAGATTGGATAGACTGGATAGACTTAGAGCAGAAGAGATCGAGAGGAGACATAATTGAGGTATAGAAAATAATCAGGGATACTAATCGTGTAGACTGAAACTAAAGTTTGCCCATAATGGAGAAATCACTCACGGGGTAATAGATTTAAGAACAGAGGAAGAAATTTTTGAGTGAATGCGCAGACATTCGTTTTGAAACGGTGGGTGGTTGAAATCTGGAACTCAGTGCATGCAAAGGTTGGAGAGGCAGAAATCCTCATACCTTTTAGAAGTATTCCGATATGAATATTTGTCGACAAGACGTACAAGGCTGTCGATCAAGTGATTTAAAAAAAGAGTTTGGATAGTTAATCAATTATTGATTTCCAGTACTGATACATAGGCTTCTTTTTGCAATGAACACCAGGGCAATACCACTGCCAGTCACTGCGTGAGATTGGGTTCATTTCGCATCCGGGACGGGCGCTTGCAGCTTGGGAGGGCTAACAGGCTAGAAACCTGCATTCGATTCCAGAATTATGTGACTGACTGTGTGGAATTTGCACACTCCTTTTCTCATCTCTTCCGTGTGGCTTTCTTCCGGCTGCTTCAATTCCTTCTCAATGTCCAAAGATGTGCACTTCAGGGAGATGGCAAACAAAACCTGAATGGACTGTATAATCAAAGACAAAATCAAAGACAAAAGTAAGAATCGCAGCTCAGGGAAACCGAATGACCATTTGGGATCAACAGGCCATTTCTTGGAACACCTTTTGATTCGCAATGTTAACTCTGATTTCTCTCCAACGATGTTGCCTGACCCGCTGAGCTTTTGAACTCATTTCTATTTTTGTCGGTGGATCAATAATGCGGGTTTAGAAAGATAGGGTGAGGGAGTGTGAATCTCTTCGGCGGCACAGAGCAGACTCATTTGGCCAAATGGTTTCTGTCCGCATTGCGTCTAATTCCATTGACTCTGATTCTATAAGTTTTTTGTGTCCTTTTTTTAGTCTTTAGTATTTCACATCTCCCCTGAAATGTGGTTTGCAGAACAGAACAATGGACGTTTCGGGCATAAGCCACCAAAAAACCGTAACCACCCGCTGCTTGGGAAAAAAACACTCCATATCCTGCCTTGGGACCCTGCAACCATACGGGATAAATGTGGATTTCAACATCTTCCTCAATTCCCCTCCCCTCACATTATCACAGTCCGAAGCATCCAACTCGGCACATCCCTCCGGACCTATTAAACTTTTCCCCCTCTGACTTATCACTTTCTCCCTCGCCCCCATCCAATTAGCGCTTTTCCAGCTACCTTCCACCCAACCCCAACTGCCGCCCATTTATCTCTCCGCCCCCACCTACACGTCTAATTCCTGATGAAAGGCGTATGCCAGAAGCGTCGGTTCGCCTGCTCCTCAGATGCTGCCTGATCGGCTGTACTTTTCCCGCACGACAATCTCGTCATGGGGAAGATAAATCAGCTTAGCTCAGGCTCTTGATCTGAGACCGGAGAAGAGTGATTGCGGAAGAGTTGAAGGTGTACAGTAAGGGGATAGATACGTGTTATAGGAAGAAATTTCTTATGGAAAGTGTTTACAACCATAGATCGACGTTAAATGCAAAGGCAGGATAATCAGAGGAGATATAGGAAGAACATTTTCATTCTGAGAGTGTTGTATAATTGGAACTCACTGTTTGAACGAGTGGTAAAGCTATGAGTCATCAAAACACTTCAGGAGTATTGAGCCGAATATTTGAGAAGCTGGAGCACACATGGATAAGGACCAGGTACTGGAAAGTGGGGCGAAGACAAACAGATATCTGATCAAAGGTCGGAACACCATGTGGCAAATACCGATCGAGAAAGCATGGGAAGAGTAAAAGCTTGGATACTACTGTCGATCTGTTACAAGAGGTCTGTGGAATACTATACGAGTCAAAAGGTCACTGTGGCAGGATGGGGCCACTGTGGCTGGATGGGATAAGCATAGTGGAATGCTCCTCCACCAATTAGCAGAGTCAGACTGGGGCTGAATGGTTACTATGACAGGCTGAGATAATAACAATTATTACCGTCAGCCTTGCCAGCTAAATATCATCATTGCAGATTTGGACAAGTCGTGACAATAAATCTTTAGGACTTGACATTAAGTATTTCATTGATAGTTAGTAACGTCAGTCTGCTTGAAACACTTGTAGCAGAGAAAAGGCATTAAATATTTAATCAGCTTGGGACAGGAAAACATTGTGGTAGATGGGGTAGCGAAAAATCTAATCATGACAGGTTAGTATGGGCTGTAAGATCATTGAAGCAGAGGTGGCAGTAAAATACATAATCGTGACAATAGAAAAACCCTATCGGCAGAAGTAGAGCGATAGTGGTTTATTGGATACTTGGAGTGAAATAATTCTGACTAACACAGTTGGGCATCCAGGTAAGCTAGCAAAAATATAATAAAAGAAAAGGAATAAAGAGACACGAGTTCAAGAAATTGCTTTCTGAGTGTCACGGTTTTTTGTCTGCAAATAAAAGATCTCATTGAAGAACTCCCCTGGAGATTTCTTATATGTTCTCGATGACAGCCACAACATTGAGTACAGTAAAACTGTGGCTAGTGCGGCTCGGTGGTGCAATGAAAAGTGCGTTAGATTTCTAGAGCATTGTTAACGTTGCGATAGAAAGTTTGCTGTTTTGAGTTCCACCAGAATCGGAGTTTAGATTTCAGCTGATTCAATTATTATTCTGCTGATTCATCGTTAATTCCCGTCGTCTGGGGTTCTCGAAATTGCTGTTTAACACAGAAAATTCCTTACCACCTTGTTGGAGAGTTTTGACGGAATCATATCATTTGAAGCATGATCAGACCAGAATGAACTGCTAACCCAGGGAACCTACAAATTTCGTGCAGAAACCCACTGAATCTAAACGCATTCCCTTCCAATAGTTGCGCAGGCATCATCGATTGCTTAAATGTCTTTTTCCCTTTGGGCGACATGCTGCTGTGGATGGATCGGGGAAATATATCGATGTATTTGGTTAGTCATAACGATGTCAAATGGCGGGGTAGGACCGGTGTTTGGAATAGCGTCCTCCTGTTACTCTCTGTCAGTGCTGTTTCTGACAGAGGGATTTCAACAATAACATGTTGAAGTGTGGATCTACACCACGGAATATCAAGGTCCTCCCATTTACCCCACCGCTCTCACAGCCAGAATGGTGAGCTCCTATTGCAGCTTCAGATCAGACAATCGAGGATTCTCCCAGGCTCTCTGTCAGACTGCATGCTCCTTCACACAGGTTTCCAACTGAACACATAGAGCAAGGAAACGTGGGCATTCAGGGACAGATTACCCCTCTGTTTTGCTTCAGTTCTGGACACGGAGACGTACATGAATTTCTGACATTCTGAGTCTTACGGTGCATTCTTCCTACTTTACAATTTAAACTGGAATTGAATTTATTCTTGTATCACACTCTTACATCTTCAGTATTCATGGAAACCGTGCAACGTGTTCATGGATGTAGGAATGGTGAAGATTGTTGATGAATGCAGTGTGCTTCATGTTACCAGTATGAACGTTCAGAAGTTTGATTGATTCGAATCGAAGCCGATCGAAGGAAAGGCCTGGCGACAACGGCAAAGTAACATTGTCTGTAAACATCGCAGGAACCAACGGAAACCCATTTCTCAATGAAGTTAATTTTGCATATTTTTATGTGTCCCCTTCCTGAACCTGATGCTTCAATAATCACAAGTCCATGTCAGTTTCACCTCGTCTGCGTTAGCTTTAATTTTAGGACCACAGCAAAAGTAGAGCAGTTGAGTTAAAGTTCCTAAGGTATGAGTACGGCATGTGACCAGCTTGCTGTCTGCGGCTTCAGTCGCGCAACTGTTTCGCGCCTGCCTCTTAAAGGTGCGGAAAATATCACGGTCGTAAGTTCAATGCTTATCTAAAGATCCTGTTACTGTCATTGACAAGGGATTATTAGTGCATCATACTAAAACGCAGTTAAAATCAATGTTGAGTAACATCGCATTTATTTGAAAACTCCAGTTTCACATTTCTGTCAATTATTATCTGAAAAGCTGCAAATATTCCCCAACGTGAATTTGCATCTGTGAACAGGGAAACAGAGGTGAAATGTTAGCTTAATGATTTTCTCTGATCGCTCATCCTGCACAGGATTACATTCTGGGAATGTCTGATTAACTCATTTCATGTCATTCCATTTCCTGCAAACACGCACAGCTCATTATCCAATCAAAAGTATTAGATTTATCTCTTTGGGGAGTTTGAATTATGTCAGTAAATCTGGCAAAGGCATAACAAGTAGTTTTGCGGTTGGGAGGAGCAGAGGGTGAAAACTGGGATAAGGTCGAGTCTTGTCACAGGATTTTTAAGCGGAGATCAGTGAGTATTAAATGGACACACTCTCCTTTCGAGTGATTGTGACCAAATATTCAAGGCAACAGATGGCAATGACAATGATGTTTTACATCTACAGGCCAAACCTTACACACTGGAGGCACCATAGTATTACAGATCGGGAGAGCGGGGTAGTTGATGATCCTTATGCAAACCTGACACAGTGCGAAAATTAATCCCATGCTGTTGGTCTCACTTTTCTCATAACTAGTTCGTCAGTGGATTGAGCTAACCGACTTCCATTCAATGCAGAGCTAAACCAAACAGCTCAGTGTATTTACAATATATAATATTTCATGTAGAATGAGCTGCAACACCTATCAACGCCAGCAGCTCTTCTCATACTTAACATTTTCAGTTGCAGATATTATGCAATTTCTTTCCGATAAATGTTATGCACTTCGAGAGTATGCCCCTTTTGCCTCACCATCCAGGCAGGCCAGAATCTCTGTCGCTGTTAAATTCACTCGCTGATGAAAAATAATGTAATTAGCTCCCAAAATGATTTTATTTTTGAAAATTCATCTCCGATTTCAATAATTCTCAGAATAAAAATAAAATTTGCTCCAAACTTCTTCATCATTCCCCGTTTGTTCTGAAACTCCAACCTCGAGTTTCAATTCACAGAAACGAAGGAAGTTCCCTCAGATTTACTCTTACCAACGTCCCATCAGCTGGATAACCTCCACTCAGACACAACTAAGTCTTTCCTGATTTCTCCCGCATGATTCTTTACCTATCCCAACGTCCCATTAAATCTGCTCTTTCTTTTTTGAGAGATGTAATCTCAAAGTAACCGTCATGTCTGTCTTTTTTATCGACTTTGTATCAAGTGAACTCTGACCGTGCCACTCCAAATGTCTTTTTATTCCAGTGAACACCACCGTGTCTTTCCCCATGCCTTTATATCCCAGTAAAGTTCAACCTGAGAAAGAATGCTGGGGTCCAATTCAACGCATGAAAACTCACCATTAAGCTATTCAATCTTATTAGCGACACGGGAAAGGTGGAAGCAATTTTAATTACAACTGAATCGATTGGCTGCAGCAGCAACGGGTCAAATCCCAGTCACATACGCGACTGTTGTTCTTATATTTATTTCTTCTCTACGCGTGCTGAAGTAACACAGTGAGGGATCAATAACTTGTCAGACGTACTTATAGGAGCGTATTAAACACTGAAGTTGTGAGATCCGACCAGTTTTTATTAATATAGACCATTCACTGTTCGAATCTGAGGCTCAGGAATTTGACAGAGAGCGAATTTGAGTGAAAGTTGAGCCAGAGAATTTACCCCATGACGTATCACGAGTTTCTGCGGTTGCTTTGTTGTTCACCTCATTTGTGTGTTTTGCATCATTGAGGATTTTGAAGTTGTCCCCTTTCTACAAAAGGCGCGTGCTTTTGCAACATTCTACAATAGATGCAGTCCAATAACAGCCGATGCTGATTCACTCTACTTATCCAGATATTGACCCCTGGGAACAGCACTGTGCACGCTTCTCGATTCTGGAAAAGAACTTCCTCACATATAATGTAACATTCCCGCTCTCATGGCTCTTTTCATTCTATCAGCTTCTGTTTTGCACGGAATCTGATTCAATACATCTTGTCACTGTGTCATTTCTTTCCATGTGGTCAGATCTTGTGAACATAATATCACAGTGGGATTGTAAATGCTGGAACCAGTCGAGACTGTCCGCTCTCCCACATCCAATTCATGCTCAGGTTGTGTTCAGATCATGGTCTGAATCGTTTCCTTCGCTTCCCTGTCACTCTGGGATGATGTGAGCTGTGGAATCTATGATCTGAACTGCAGGAAATGTAGACAACTGTACACATATCAACTGCGTGTGCGATGGAACTCGCTGCAGTATAATCCCATGCTGATTCAGACAGCAGAAGCCTCCCCGTGACTTCGAGAAGCAAAGACACTGTACCCGAATAGTGGGGAGAAGTTCAGTCTTTCCTTGCAGTTCTGCATTTTCTATCTGTCTCAGATCGCATTATTTGGATAAGGGTTCTGAAAAGAAGATGATTTCTTTTGCATGCATGATCTCCCTTTTTTACACCTTTCCAGAATTTCTATACTTCCCACTCCTGCCAGACCCCTACACCGCTCGACAAACCCGTGTTTGATAGGGAGCTGAAGACCGCGTTCAAGCTGCTCCCCACCAACACTGCGTGACAATGGAAGATAAGTTCCACCAGTTATCAATGAAGACCGGCCTGTTCCGGAAAAGCAGCTAACGCAGCCTCCTGGAAGAAGCGAGTCAGAATGGAAAGGATCTGTGTTGAAAACTCTGTGCTTCTTTCACTCTGAAACTACAGCAATAGCCTGAGTTAACCAAAAAAACTCATCTAATTAATGGTTACCACGTCTGGCGCCATTCTGGCTCGTTTGCCTCGGGTGTAATATTGCCTCAGACAGGTGACATACATACGAGATGCCTCAGGTTCACCTTGCGGATGAGTATTCGAATTTTAGACTAAGACGATATAATTTCGATTAGATCGAGTTCAGATAAAGATTCCAAAGCTTGAATACAAACACAAGCAAGTTCACGAACCGCATCTTCTCAGCCGTTGCTGCTCTGAGAAATGGATTGTCTAGCTTGAAATAATGCTGATCTTGCCAATGTGGATTTTGCTGAGCGCACGTCCTTATACGTAGTAACCTGAAATCCTGAGTATGGTCAAATTTTGCTTTTCTCCCGCTGTGATCTGCATGTCCTTGATTACTATGATCCGCCTTGACCAATCGTAAACAAAGCTTTCCACTGTAATTAGGTCCATGTGATAATCAATCAATCAAAGCACAGTCATTTCCTCATTGCGTGGAGCCAGCAGAGCGAAGGTGGTCTGCATGGCCTCAGTCTGTAGTGTGACATATTTTCTGATTCTGATTGAAATTGCAATTAAAACAGCAGAATTTGGGATGTTACAGGGTGGTTATATTGACACAGCTGGAACACATCTGTGCCACAGTATATCACACAATAACAGTGAAGATCTTTTGACATCATCCTCGAAGGTACGCTGCAAAAACCTGAAGACTGCGGGAAACTGCTGTGGTCAGCGATAACAGAGCGGCCTAGAGGGATAGTGTTCGGCGCATAATCCATAAAATTAATGATTGAAAAGCATCCTTTGCTCGATGACAATTCCAGCTTTCAGTGTGTGCAATGTCACTGCCGGAATTTCGCTATAACAGTGCTCCATTCTTCGCATTACATATAGATGAGTCTTCTACGTCCTTACACTCAATGGAATCTGACATAGATACACCCGCCACATTTATACATTTGAGGAAACACACGTTGGAAGTTATGGAAGCATTTTTTGCCGTTCTCTGTCGGTCTCTTATGACCTGATTCGCAAAGTCACTTGCCTGAGCTGGGAATACACTGGCGAAAGTGAGTGAAATCAGTTGTGGCGTGTACCATGCCCATGACGCCTTGCAGTTATTCCCCACCTGTGTCACACAGCAGGGTCCTCCGGTGAAACAAACAGCCGTGAATGACATGTGGATCAGTATGTTGGAGACAGCATTTCGACACAGACACAGTTTCCTATTATTAGAACAAGCACCACGAATGATGAATAACCTCAGAGAGAAGCAAGCGATAAAGATTTGCTGTGCACTTGATGGGCTGAATGGCTCTGTCGGCAAGTGAATGACGTCACACGTCTCTGCCGTCCCTCTCCCTGTCTCTGTGACAGAGTGATTGAGGGATTAAAATAATGGCTAGCTTTTAATCCTCCCTTCCACCTTGGAGTACCTGCAGCCCCGCACCTCCTGGCTGTGGGGCTGGTTCTCAGCGAGTGAGGGTTTCATTCGGAGTCACTTCATCTGGGTCTTGGGACTCAGATGTTAACTGATGCCCGATTGCAGCAAAGAAGCCGACGCCTCTGAAACAAAAGCCTTTCAGCAGGATTGCTCTCCGAAGATTGATTCTGAACATCAAATGGGCAGCACAAAAATGCATTTACTGGTATTTTACTGAGGGAAGAGAGTCCACAGCTCATTTCTTTCTTTCCCACCAGCTCAGCATCTTCCTCTCTCTCTCAAATAAATGATATTTGGAGTAAGTTCGCAATCAAAGTTGCTAAGTTCCAGCGGTACTCTTACACCTGGCTGTGTCCGGGAGAGGAAGCTTCAGAGCATATCCGCACTTACACCCTCTCATAATGCCTGCAAGTGGAGGGAAATGGCTGAATACTCTGCCAATAGAGACAGCTCAGTCCCTGGGAATGGGATAAACAGTACCGTCCTGGTGGGGACATCCTACAGATCAAACACAGTGCACTTTATCATTCGGATCATACCAGAGTGAGAGCGCTCGAGAAGGCCAATCGGTCACTCGTACCTGTGCCAACTCGGGAGTTACAAAATATTGGTGAAAGTGGAAAGTGGATTTGTTCACATTTCAAGTGTTTTCGTGAAGCAGGAAGCAGAAGAAGATATTTTGAGAAGCGATTGAGATCTGACTACAGGAACAGCAAATAAGTTGTACAGTGCAGTGGAGAGCTTTGAAGTATCGAATTCTGGTTTATAGGACGATCATGCTTTCACGAGGCCACGCTGCTACAGAAGGAACTACATCAGTGTCTCTCAATATTGTGATGTCACAGGCAAATGTCGCCGTTACACTGCAGGAAATTCCTTTTTTCAATGTGAGGGCAGTCCATATGTAAAGTAGCTTATATATCAAACCCGTTCACATAAATAATTCCACTGCACCGCAGTGTATTGTCTCCCTTCCACTTTACCTGTCATTGTGCCTGCACTGAAGGGCTTTACTCCTTCTGTGTGTCTTGTACAATCTGTGTGATGTTGAGCAGTTGTATTGACCCATCTTCTGACAGAACTTTCCTCTTCACTTCAGCCCGTCCTAACTTCGCTATCTGATCCCATTCCCATTGTTTAGGTGATAAACGCTCATCTCAGATCCAGCCTGCCCTCATCCAAAATAAACGGAAAACTCAGTCACACTGTGATCACTGCAATCGAGGGATATCTTGACACCAACGTCATTGATAATTCCAAAGATAAAGTTAGGACTGCAGGTGCTGGAGATCCGAGTTGGTAGTATTATGCTGGAAAAACACAGCAGATCAGAGAGCATTCGAGGAGAAGGAGAATTCAGTTTTCAGGCTTAAGACCTTGCTCAGGAAAAGATTTGTGAGTTGTGGCTGAGACATAAATACAAGTGCTGTGGGGTTGAGGGGATAATAGCGAGAATGCAATAGATGGATGAATAGGAGGGAGAACATAATAGGTCAGAAGTGGCAGTGATGGAATGGGTCGTGAGGGCGGTGGCAAATTGAAGGCTTGGGCTTGGGGGAGGGTAAATGACGAAACTGTTCGAATTCACATTTATCACGTGTGCTGTTCGAGGACCTAAGCCAGAATGTGCAGCGTTCCTCCTCCAGGCGTTGGGTGGTAAAGGTTTGGCAGTGGAGGAGGTCCGGGACCTGCGTGTCTTTCACGTGGGAGGAGGGAGAGCTGAAGTGTTCAGCCACGAGACGGTGAAGTTCGTGGGTGAAGGTTTCCCAAAGATGTTCTCGGAAATGATATGCAGGAAGGTGTCCTGTCTCCCTGATGTAGAGGAGACCACATTGGGGGCAACGGATGCAGAAGATGACATTAGTAGCTGTACAGGTGAATTTCTAACGGATGTGGAATGATCCCTTCGGGCCTTGGTTGGAGATGAGGGGAGTGGTGTGGGTGCTCGTTTCATCCCTCTTTTCGTGGCAGTGAAACATGCCACTAGAGGGTTGTGGTCTGGTAGAGGGAAGTGTTGACATGAAGAGGGGGTCGTGGAGGGAATGGTGTTTTCGGAATGCTGGCAGGGCTGGTTAACGAAATATTTCTCCAGTAGTGGTATCTATGTGGAGGTGGCATCAGTGGAAGGATATGATGCGTTTAATGCGGAGGTTGGTTAGGTGGAAGATGAGCACCAGGAAGTTCTGTCCTTGTTGCGTTGAGTGGCGTGGGGTTCAGGGGTCTTGGTGTGTGAAGTGGAGGAGATGCGCTGGATGGCGTTCTCAACCACGTGGGAAGGTAATTTATGATGGTGCGAGAAGGAGACCAACTGTGTCTTTCTGAGGTGTAATTGGTCATCCTGGAAACACATGTGGTGGAGGCAGAGGAATTGGGAATAAGGAATGGAGTTTTTACATGAGATAAGGTTGAAGGAGATGTCGTCTAGATACCTGTTGGAGTAGGTGAGCTTGTAGTATATATCTGTAATTAGTCAGTCGCCAGAGACGGTGATGGAGAGGTCCATGAAGGTGAGGGAAGTTGCCAAGATGATCCGGGTAAATTTGAGGTCGGGGTGGAAGGTGTTGGTAAAGTTGTTGAGCTATTCAAGCTCCTCGTTGGAGCACCAAGTGGCGCCAATGCATTCATTGATGTAGCGGAGGAATAGGCGGAGGATAGTGCCTGTGTAACTGCGACAGATGGACAGTTTCGCGTATCTGACAAACAGGCAGACAGAGAAAGGTCCCATGCTGATACCCATGGCTACCCATTTCGATGGAGGAAGTGGAAAGATTGGAAAGATAAGTTGTTGATTGTGAGGACTAGTTCAGTCAGGTGGATGAGGATGTCTGTGATGAAGAAATGGAAGGCTTGCAGACTTCTGCCATGGCAGATGGATTTGTACAGGGACTGGATGTACATGGTGAAGATGACACGTTGGGGGCCGGGGAAACGAAATTCATGGAGGAGGTGAAGTGCATAGGGGTGTCACGAATATTAATGCACATTTCCTGGACTGGGTAAGTAAGATTGTGACGAGGTAGGAAGACATGATTCAGATGGGACAGGCGGAGGCTGAGACAATAGGTCGATTGGGGCAATCGGGTTTGTGAATCAAAGGAAGGAGGTAGAATCGGGGAGTGCATGGTTCAGGGACAATGAGGTTGGAGGTTGTGGATGAGAGAGGCCCAGAGATGATGAGATTGTGGATAGTCTGGGAGATGATGGTTTGGTGATGGGAGGAGAGGTTGTGATCGGGGTCAGTAGGAGGAGGTGCCTGCGAGTGGGCACCTGGCTTCAGCTTTGTGCCTCTGCCCGACTCACGAGCCTAATTCCTGATGAATGCCTTATGCCTAAGTCTTCCATTCTCCTGCTCCTCGGATATTGCCTGTCCTGCTGTGCTTTTCCAGTACAACACTCTCTACTCATTCATTATTATTGTCTCATTTCATACTATCTATCACGCTGTCTATTTGATGCTCGAGAACACTGTTCTCATGAACTATGACAAGATCTGCCAGTTTGAAACAAAAACAGAAATTGCTGTAAAATCACAGGCACCATCTGTGCAGATGAATCACAGTTAACGTTTCACATCCACTGGGTCCGTCTTTCCACAGATGCTGCAAGACGTCCTGAAATTTTCTAGCATCGACTGTTTTTGTTTGATTTTCAACATCGGCAATTTTTTTCATTTACGTTTTCTTCTTTTCTGCCAATATAATTTGACTAAAGATTACGTTAAATGTTTTAAATATGACTGCCATGGAATGGCCAGACTTTACCAGCCCGCTTCTTTTATTTGGTTCACATGACCAATGCCTTTCCACTTGTTCATACCGCACCCTACAGCTGCACTGCATATAAATTGACAAAATTGTGGCATTTTCTCGGATTGATAATCAGGAGCGAGATTGTGTGAAATTGTTCAAAACGTAAGATAAACTGAGAGAATACGGGATATTCAACGGGAAACTGAAAGGGAAAGAGAGAACAGTGAATGACAATTTTTAGAAAAAATTGAAATGGAATTGCTCCAGATTCAGAAAGTGTTTTCATCCACAAACATATCACAATGTGGAATGTAATTTTTAGGACAGCCAATGCAAGCAGATGCAAAATCTTAGTTTTAAAGTCTTGCTGCAACTGTTTTGGTTTTAATGAACGCACGCATGGGATTCAGTGCTGTAATGATCCCCTAAACTAGAGAAGGAAATCCTTGCCTTCAAGAATACGTCCGGAATGTTCACTGATTCATCCCAGTAATGGCAGGACTATCCTCTGGAAGCGTATGAGTAAAATCATTCAATGTTCCATGGAGTTTTGAATGAGTGGTGAAGGGACAAATTAATCATTCAGTAGAATTCAATACAGGGACCCATGAAATGATGAACACATTGAAAAAGAACATGGACATACGATACACAATAGCTACGACAATTACTATGTGAAGTCGTTTGATTTCAGATCCACGGTGGCCTTTGGTGATGACATTTACTGTCCAGAACCAGTCTGCACTGGAATGACTGGAAAGACACTGTGAAGTATTTGAACTTGAGTCGTCTTTAGAAATAGCTGAGGCTCACTCAGGGCACGTGGAGTTAGAGGTGTTGGCCTTACAAACCTTTCAAACATTTCGTGGAAGAATAAAGGGAGTGATAGATAATTTTCGATCCTATGGAGATGATGTTCGTGAACTGGATAGATAATAATTTACCTTATTGGAGTTTATACATAGTGACGTCATATTTAAAAAGCAAAGAGTTCATAGTGTAACTGTAAGATCTTCAGGTCACCCTCAGTGGGAGCATTGTGTGTAATCCTTGTCCTCATTCTCCACCAAAAACATGTAAAGAGGTTAGAAAGGACACCGACGCTGTTTCCTGGATAGCAAGATATTAGAAAGCCAAGTGACGTTGTTTACTGAGACATAAAAATATCAGAAAGGATGCAAACGGGAAGATGGAAAGAATGATGGAGTTTATTCACAAGATCTGGAAATGCTGGAGCAGAAGCACCCAAGTTTGAAATCAACAAATGAAATTTTAACAGAACGTGAGGTTTGAGTGACTAAATCAGGGAAATCCCCTCTTTCGTGTGAATCAATAACTTTAGTTAGAGCTTCAAAACCATTAGTGAATGATTAAGAAAAGTTTGACAGAGAGTTTCTTTCAATCAATAGAGTTAGTTAAATCGTGAACGACTTTCCAGAAATAAAACGTAGAAGCTGATTTCACAATGTTTTAAAAGATACACGAACAAACATACAATGAGGGAATTTACCATTGAGAAAAAATCAGTGTTGTTGCATAAGAATTTCGAATTTGGTTGACTTCAACACAAAGACATTTCATGAAGACGGAGAACTGATTAAGATTGAGTAAAAAACGTTCATGGATTGGTAAGGTGTGGCGTGTTATTCAAGGTGAAACTCTGTAAATGGAGCTGATGTCCTAAAATAACAGCAGACAGAAGTTATATCCTAATGATAGGAATTGAATCGTCACTTGGATTTGCAAAAACTACTTTAAAGATTCGACCACATTCCCATGAAGTTATGTATATTTCGTACATTCTTTACTCCACCCAAGAAATGCACCAAGAAGACTCTGTTATTTTGTATTGTTAACCATTTGTACTTCTCTGCAGCACGCCATAGAAGATAAAATATGCTCAGACCAAAATTCAATTCAATACAATATTCAATCGGTCCTATGTGATTTTTCTTTTTTGATTATTGCAATAACCTTTGCGACTTTGCAACAAAATGCGTAACATGAAACCAGTTCAACATTTATTTTCTTGAAATTTAAAGCAATGCACATGGGAAACGTTATCCACCTGCTGAACAATCACCTTTGGCTCTCTCTCCACACATGTCTCTTCACGTTTTAAATATTTGCGGTATGTTTGCTGATCAAGGAGTCATTATCCACAAAAGGTCATTTCTCAATCCACAAACACGGGTATTTTCCCAAAAACTTGGCTTTGCTCAATATCACCTTCTATCCGTACCCCTCTAGACAATGAATAATTGAAGCTGCTCCATGTGACGCTCAAACTTAAAACTTCAGCACAGCACAGCCCACTGTACTGGCACAGAGATACCATGCATCGTCACCTGCATCACAGGAACAACACATTAATGCTTACCTCCACATTCCTGGTTGTACCTTAACGTTTGGGAAACCGAAGTTCTCTGATTCCATGGCTAGTAACGGGGATTAAACGATCATCTTAACATGTAGTTCTGACCCCGAGTGAGGAAAATGGTGAGCTGCTCATTGCAAAGATGGGTAGATTTTTGAAATATATAATTGCAACATTTGCCTTCACTAACCAATGAACATTTTATTTTGTTTTTAATTTGTAGAAATCTTAAAATCTTCTTCTTTAACGACTCAATGACAGATCTCCATTGTGTCTCTGGTATCAAGTTCCAAAGTGTAAAAGCATTCTGAATTCTTCCACCACAGTCCGCTTTTTGGTCGTGTTCCTGTTGTGGGAAATGCACTTCCCCGTGTGTCAACTGCTGCTCCCAGCATTCTCTCTGGCCCTGCACTCATTTTCCTTCTGACATTTGCTCACTGTGTTGCTATGATCATACTTGGTGTTGCATGGCCCAGGAAAATGGTACAGATCAAGGTTTTTGCATTGTTGAATTCAATTGTGTGTTTAGTCTTATTTAGCATTTTGAAAGTGTCTGTTCTGTATAGAAGTGCTGGTCAAAAACATCTGAGCAGAAGAATGGTGTTCCGAATACTGACATTGAGCACTATGCACTCTCCTCCAGTCTGGAAAACAATTCCTCACAGACTATTTAATAGACAATAGACAATCTGTGCAGGAGGAGGCAATCCTGCCCTTCGAACCACACTACCATTCATTATGATCATGGCTGATCATCCTCAATCAGTATCCTGTTCCTGCTTTATCCCCATAACCCTTGAGTCCACTATCCTTATGAGCTCTATCCAACTCTTCCTTGAAGGAACACGTCCTGCTTTCTCGGGTTCTTCATTCCGTTGACTTCAAATCTTCACAGAATTCAACAGACTTTGTTACATAGTCTTTTCTTCATTTTTGTTCAGATCACTGTGAGCAGAGTGTCACAGTGGGAATGCCGTTGCCCCACAACCCAGAGGTCAGACCATAGTCTTGGGACCGTACTGTGCTATTTAGCATTTCACCAAACCAGGGAGAAATATCTGCTGTTCAGCATAATTTACGCAATTCACTTATTTATAAGTTCATGCACATCCCCATATGTGTGATGAGGTGGCCGAGAGGTTAAGGCGATGGACTGCTAATTCATTGTGATCTGCACGCGTGGGTTCGAGTCCCAATCTCGTCGCTGTTTTCAATGTTGCTATTTTTGCATGCTCACACCTGTCTTATTGAAACTGGAACACCAATGGTCAATTTATATGCATCGACGCTATTATAAAATCTCAAAGAATAATTTGAGTCAGTTGCTTAAACTGCATTGAAACGTAGATCGCATTGGGATAATGAAAAGTAACGCGATTTTCTTTTTCAAGTCAAGCTGCTGTGACCTTTTATCTTATGAAAGAGATGCTGGAAAACCAAAATACAAGAGATGCGAAGGGCATGTTTATGTAATGGGATTCTTAATGACTGTTTTGTCAAATGAAATCTGGAGCATGTTGAGTAGAAGTTATTCATCTTGGTGAGAAGAGTACAGAGAGACAACACAAAATAATGGAAATATTTCAAAAGGGGCAGGGCGTGGGGGTTGGGGCACCGAGAACTGGCTATAAATGCACAGTAGAGAATTGCAGATATGGGTGCCATGCATGGATACGGAGAGACTTACACATTGGTCTCTCCCTCGCCCGTTGCTCTCGCCATTGATGAAGGCTGGACACAAGACACAGATAAACACAAGATGTGGGAAGCAAGCTCCAAAACGTTATGCACACACTGGATGCATCACATTGAACAATGAACAAGTGGAGAAGTAGCATGTTCACTGCAGGGACTGAACCTAAACTGTGGATCAATAATCGCAAATTCATGCAGCATTAGCATGAAAAATGATTTAGTGTGTCTTTATACGCATGTCATTAACAGACGTTTCGTTCTAATACCCGTGTGGTTGAAAGAAGAGGACACCACATGTCAAGATGGATGACAACGGTTGTACACAGTGGACAAGTTCATTTTAAATAATACAAACCACATTCCCTCACCTGGAATAAAAGTGTGATTTCATTTCAAACATTGCCCTTGCTAAGTGGCAGTTACTCAACGTGAAAAACATGATGTAATTTTTATTGAGCATACATCAATTAGTACCATTATTTAACTTCGGATTGACTGCAATATGCACATGATAAACAATGTTTAAGAAAGAATGTCTTTTGGAACTAATGATTCGGTGCTGACGAAAAGTAATATTAAATTCACATGATGCGGATATTTCCACCAATGGCTCCTTTGGTGGAAATGGTCAGTAGGCACTATTTCTAAATTGGTATAGAGGTGTGTGAGTTGCAAGGATTGGGAGCTCCCACCTCATCTGAAGCAGCGTCTGCTCACATGGACCAGGGAGCATTGGGGCAGCAGGCTGGGAGTTCCAACCACAACTGGAGCAGCTTTTATTTACTGGAGTAGCCGGGAGCATTGGGGCAGCAGACTGGGAAATCCAGTCTGACCTGGAGCAGCCTGTATTGACATGAAGCAGCAGGGAGCATTGCAACATCAGACTGCGGGATCTTACCTAATTTTAAGCAGCTTCAGTCGACATGGAGCAAGGAGCTTTGCGAGATCCGTCTGGGAGCTCCACTCACTTGGAGAAGCTTTTAATGTCAAGTAGCAGCGGGAAGCATTGGGACATCAGAGTGATAGATCCAACCTCAACTGGACCGCTTCTATTGACATGGAGGAGGGAGCATTTCGATATCAGAGTGGGAGCACCAACCTCACAAGGACCAGCTCTTAATGACACGTCGTACCTGGGAGCATTTTGGCATGGGAGTGGTAGATCCAACCTCAACTGAACCGCTTCTATTGACATGGAGCAAGGAGCATTGAGGCATCAGACTGGGAGCTCCAACTTAAATTGGAGAAGCTGCTATTGACATGGAGCAGCAAGGAGCATTGGAACGTTAGGTTGGGGGCTCCAACCTTGCCTGGAGCAGCTGGTATTTAGATGGAAGAGAAGGGAGGATTGGGACATTAGGCTGGGGGAAAGGATATTCAACTATTTTAATCTGAAGTAAAATAGGTTTCAAAACTCAGATGTTAATTGATTTATGAAGAAACTTTCCCACGAAAATAATTAATACTTTCGAGACTAAAGACAAGTCCTGCAAATATCCAACTCAGGAAAACGCATTGGTACAGAGAGAAATGGGAGTAATGTTTCATGTCTTTATCTTTTCTTTTCTGGCATTGGATTATATCACTGAAAGGATGTTTTCACTCATTTCATGTTGTTCAGTTTCCTGCAAATACGATCAGGTCATTAACGTAATGTAAAACTGAAAATTAATGGGAATATGCGATGTTATGATTAGACAGGAGGTTACCTCTAATTAGGGTGAAAACGCAGCAAAGTAAGTTGCACTTTTCTTGATCAGCAGCGACCTCATTGATTGGCTGCTCAAATTGTGAATGGTAGTTTTTTTTTTAAAGACAATTTGAAGTGGATCATTGATGGTGATTATCATTGTTCTTCGTTCACCTTGTGACTGTTACTGTTATTGCTCATGTCATTGTCAGCACCACAGCTCTGCAGCGTGTAAAATTTCAGCTGTGCATCTGGCCAGTGGTACAAATATTCGATCAATTAAACATTACCAAGAGCACTCAATGTTAAAAATCACATTGAATCAGATAGTATCGAACAAGCATATTTGGAAGCACCAGTGTTCAGTGTGCTGTTTCTTCATCAGGTGGTTGTCAACTGTTGGACTCTAATCTGGCTTTGTATGATTTTTAAATTTGTCCATCCCAGTCCAACACCAACACATCTAAGTCATGGGTACCATCGACACCACGAACGGTCAGTTAAAGTCCAGATGATCTTCCAAAAGATCGCGAATATTGACACACACATCAAGTTTCTGCAGAAAGACACCCACCTGATGAAGGAGCGGCTCTCTGAAAGCTAGTGTTTCCAAATAAACCTGCTGGACTAAGCCCTGACGTTGTGTAATTTTTAACTTTGTCTACCCAACTCAAACACTGGCACTTCCATATCATTGAGAACATCAGTCATGTCCCAGCGCAGTCAGAGAAGGCAATCTTGGAATAGCCTCACTCATTGTTCAGAAGGTACGTTTAATTTTCAGAAACCAACCCACTCAATCGTGAATTACTACAGATTGTTAATGTGCTGAGCTGTTTGTTTTAGATTTACATTAAATGGAAGCCGGTTCGCTCAGTCCATTGGCTAACTGGTTTTTGGTATAGAGTGAGACTAACGACGTGGGATTAATTGTCGCACTGTCTCAGGGTGCCAGAAGGATCATCATCTCCTCGGCTTACGTGATCTGTAATACAATGTGACTCTAGTGAGTAGTAATGCACCTGTCGATGTCAAGCATCATTATCATTGCCATCGATTGCCTTGGTCGTTTGGTCACAATGACCAGGAACGGGACTTAGTCCTTTTAATACTCACTGATTTAATGGGATACGGAAAAATGTTGTGCAAAATAGACTTGATTGAAAACTGGGTTTCCAAGGGTCGCTGCGTTGGTTACAGAAAATGTTACATTATCACAGGGCTTCTCACTCGGTCGGCTTCAATTCAGCACAGAATTCGATTCAACCACACTTCACGAACATGCTTCTGCAAGATCCTAAAGACAACATGAAACACACTGCACTCATCTTTAATCTTCACCATGGCTTCATTCAAGGACATAATGCACAGTTTTCATGAATACTGAAGACATAAGAATGTCATGCAAGATTAAATTGAATTTCAGTTTAAATTGTAAAGTGATAAGAATCTCGAGTAAGATACAGAACGCCCGAAATTCATGTTTGTTACCGTGGTCAGAACTCTAGTCAGAAAAAGGGGAAATCTGTCCCTGAATCCCCAATATCTAACCCGCAGTTTGCTCCATGTGTCTAGTTGGAAACCTGTGTGAAGGAGCATGCAGCTTGAAAGAGCACCTGGGAGAATCTTCCACTGTCTGATCTGAAGCTACAACAGCAGCTGGAAGAGCGGTGGGATAAAGGGGAGGACCTTGGTATTCCGTGGTGTCGATTCACATTGTCCTCATCATGCTATTGTTTAAAACCCTCTGTCAGAAACAGCACAGACTGTGAGGAATAGGAGGGGGCCATTTCACACGCCAGCGCTACCCCGCCATTTGACATAATTACGGCTGATCGAACAGGTCAATGTCTTTTCTCAGCCCATCTACATCAACCTAACACCCAAAGGGAAAAAGACACTGAATAAATCGAAACACTCTGTGCAACCGTGGGAGGGAACTGTGTTGAAAGACAGTGGGTATCTGCAGTGGGTTTTGTGAATGCGCAGCCGATTGCTGGCTGATCATATTTCAAATGATATGATTTTCTTAAAACTCACCACCAAGAAAGTGAGGAACCTTCTCTGGTCAGTAGCAGGGACGAGAACTCCAGACGAGGGGAACTGACGATGAAGCAGCAGAACAATCATTGAATCAGCTGAAATCTGAACAAAATTGCGATTCTGGCGGGAATCAAACCCACAAACTGTGAATCGCGATCTTAACAATGCAGTAGATGTCCACCACGTCTTTCATTGTGCCACTGAGCTGCGCTAGCCTCCATTTTACTGCACTGAATGTTACAGTATTCAAGTCTTTCAATAAATATCTGTTTATCTTCGCCCCACCTTCCAGTACCTGGTCCTGATCCGTGCATGCTCTAGCTCCTCAAGTGTTTCAACTAAATACTGCTGAAGTATTTGGATGACTCTTATCTTTACCACATGTTCAAACAGTGAGTTCCAGACAAACAACCCTCTCCGGATGTAAACATTCTTCCTAAATCTTCCCTGAACATCCTCCCTGTAGCGTTTCATCTATAACCTTGGTTATTTACCCATCCCATAAGAAGTTTATTCCTGTCAAACATACCTATTCCATTTCTGTGCACGTTAATCAATTTCTCTCTCAGCTTTCTCCGCTCTCAGATAGAGAGCCCCAGTCGAGCTCATCTATCTTTGCATTGGCGAGAGTGTAGTACTTTAAAAGCACAGAACATCTGGCAGCATCCGAGGAACAGGAGAATCGATGTTTCCGGCATAAGCCCTTCATCAGGAATGAGGCTTTTGAGTCGGGGTTGAAGAAGGGGAATGGGGTTGGTGGTCAGGTAGCTGGGAAACCGATAGATGGATGAAGAGAGGTAGAAGGTCGTAGTTCGGAGGGGCAATGATGGCCGGGTCCAGAGAGCAGTGCCGAGCTGTAGGCTTGGGATTGGGATAATGTTGGGGGAGGTGAAATGAGGAAGCTGTTGAAATACACATTTACCCCATATGGTTGCAGGGTCCTAAGGTGGAACAAAAGATTTTCTTCCTCCAGGCATCGGCTGGCAATGGAATGTCGGTGTTGTTTTCCTGAAACATCGATTTTCCTACTCCTCAGATGCTGTCTGACGAGCTGGGCATTTCCAGCGCTACACTCTCGACTCTGAGCTCCAGCCGCTGCAGCCCTCACTTTCGCTTATCTTCGCAGGGGGAATGGTCGAGCTCAGGCACCACGTTGATAAATCTCCTATGACCGCAATCCCGTCCAAACGCACTTTTCCTGAAGGCTGACAATCACAACAGAATAAAGTTATCAGAAGAAATGTAGAAATATCGGAACAAAATCTGCAGGTCTAGTGCATCTGGGGAGAAATTTTCGAGCCAAACCATCCGCCTTTGGAATGAATGGTATGTGTAGATGGGGCAGGAACGTGAAAGAAGATGGGCAGGGTCTAAAATGATTGATCTCCATGTTGGGTACTGAAGATTGCACGGTCTCTCATTCGGAAATGACGTGCCACTCTTCCAACTTGCACAGGCCATGCGGAGCTCTGCTGCGGACCAAACTGACATGGAGGCATAGGAACACAGTGGGAATTTGCAGTGACAGGAATCTCGAAGCTCAAGTTCTTTTTTCTGTTTGCAGACAGAACATAGGTGTACTCACGTTTGTCACCCGCTCTGTTTTTCTCTCCCCAGTCTTGACGAGATCACATTGTGAGCTGGAAATGCAGTTTGCTAAATTGAGAGAGGGGCAGATGAATCACTGGAACTTTACACAGTGAGGAGAGGCATCGTAAACGAACAGCATTACATCTTCTGAGATTTCGTGCAATTGTGCGATATGGGGAACTGTTGGGGGCCAAGGAGGACTGGATAATGGTGTTCAGAGAGAAATTGTCCGACATAGTGCCGGTATTCAGTGGTATGGGCGAGTAGGGAAAGGGCAGTAGAATGTATATTTTCCTTCTATAAGTAAACACCTCACTACGAGCAAAACTACCTAATGATTTTCATTCCAATACCGACTCTAGGTACAGCTTACAGAAGTCACGTGTTTGCACAGTCACTGTCATTATGTCTCCCCGGGAGCAGCAGCACTCCCCCACGCTGATTCAGACAGCACAGCTCTTACTCTGACATGTCCGTTCGAGAATGTAAGGACAGGTATTAATAATCCACTCTTGTAACTGAGTACCTGTATTGCTCAATAACAATCGCTTAACTATCTGAACTCCTTTTTAAATCACTTGATGCAGAGCCTTGTATGTCTTGGATCACCAATTCACATCTGAATACTTCGGAAAGTTATGTGGATTTTGCCTCTCCGATCCTTGCATGCACTGTGTTTCAGATTTCAGCCACCCACTGTTTGCAAACGTATTTCCACGCGTTCACTGTAATCTTTCCGCCTGTAACCTTAAATCGATGCCCCCTCGTGATGGAAATCTCCGTCAAAGTGAAACATGCATTTCAGTCTAGGCTATCCATATCCCTTTGTATTTTGTAAATGTTAATCATGTTCCCTCAATCTCCTCTGCTCTAAGAAATACAAATCCAGTTTGTCCAATATTTCTTCTTCAGCCCAGACAATATCCTGGGAAATCTCCCCTGCACCGTTTCCAGTGCGATCACATCCCTGCTATAATGTGAACTGCATAACTACACACAATAGTCTCGCCAGAGCCGAATGAACAAGTGAAATAAATGATGTGGAAGTCCACAGAACCTGGTGTTTTTTTTTAACAAAGTTTATTTTCCTCAATGCGGCTCTGTCCCCTTTTCCTGAGACTGATGTTTCAATAATCGCTGGTCCATGTCGGTAAAAGCTGCTACATGATGATTGATCTCACAGCCGCGGTGTAGAAATGGATCAACTGGGTTCAAGGTCCCGATAGTGAGATTTGCGCATGGTCACCCAGCAACAGTGAGCACAGCAGCACAGACTGAATGAGGTCAATGTCAAAGCGACTGTAAGTGAAATGGGAGTTGATACTCACAGAAGGTGAGTGATTGCAAGTGGGAGGGAAGGAAAGGGGTTTGATGGAAAAAAATCATAATGTCTGAGAATGTTTTCATGTAAAATCAACTAATTCCTTTCTGTGTTTCTTCAGCGTGAATCACAAGGAGTAAAATGCAGTAACTCGGATTCGAACGAGCTTCCTGCGGCCACAATGCAGAATACTTTAACAGTCAAAACATAAATAAGTCATGCAGGGAGATGCATTTTAAAAAAAAACTGCATTTATCACAGTGACAGAGGATATGTTAGGTAGAGTAGCAGATGCACAACAGGAATATTAGGCGAGTGATAGCAGACATGTGGGAATTCAGAATTAGATGAATTTTAAATTCGATATCCCCAGACGCTGTGGCGGTTCCATCAAGTACTGCATGTTGAAGACTGAGTTTGATAGATTTCTAGAAACAAAAATGTTCAGGTTAGAGTGCGGAATATTGGTGCAATGTATGTTTCAATAACAATGAGTTTTAAAACGGTTGCTTCACAAACTTTCCCACACAAGGAGGTACCCATTGCTGCAGTTAGTCACATAACCCCAATTCCGTGAACCGGAATCAGACCACCTTCATGGCACAGCCGCGAATACCAAACCGGAAGTGGGGTCGGAAATGAGCACGTGAAGCTATTCTGTTGCATCAGTGACATGATTGGTAAAGGCGCGGTCATAGACTCATAGAGATGTACAGCATGGAAAGAGACTCTTTGGTCCAATTCATCCATTCCGACTAGATGACCCAACCGAATCTAGTCCCACCTGCCAGCATCCAGCTCATGTCCCTCCAAACCCTTCTTATTCATATACCAATTCAAATACCTTAGAAATATTGCAATTTCACCAGCCTCCATCACTTCCTCTGACAGCTTATTCCATACACTTGCCACCCTCTGTATGAAAAAGTTACCCCTTAGGTCCCTTTTATATCTTTCCCTTCTCAATCTAAATCTATGCCCTCTCGTTCTGGACTCCCCGACCTCAGGGAGAAAAAAAACTGACTATCTATCCAAGCACGTGAAACGAGGCTGGGTGTGATTCTAGTCAAAGGCGGGGTGGAAAGGTATATTGGTCTCAAATTATCATATTATTAACAATCAGCAGCAGCGTTAACCCGCACTGAGGATTGGTTCAGAGGAAGCCCGAGAGGTCGAAATAGATTAGATGACTTACAGTGTGGAAACAGGCCCTTCGGCGCAACAAGACCACACCGACCCGCTGAAGCAACCCACCCAGACCCTACTTTTACCCCTTCACCTAACACTACGGGCAGTTTTAGCATGGCCAATTCACTTAACCAACACATTTTTGGACTGTGGGAGGACACCCACGCAAACACGGGGAGAACGTGCAAACTCCACACAGTCAGTCGCCTGAGTCGGGAATTGAACCCGGGTGTCTGGTGCTGCATGGCAGTAGGGCTAACCACTGTGCCACCATGCCGCCCACGGTGAAAGCATTCTCAAAGATTTTCCTTAACAAAGCGGTATTTTGTTATCTTAACAGTAAGAACTGATTTTGCTCACATCATCACCACATCAATCTCTTGCTCCACTGAACACTCCAATCCAGTGTACATTGCTTCCATTCCAATATTGAAACGCGCCCTATTCTCTCTCCATCTGTGATAATCTGAATTGACAATGTCATTCTTTGAATGGGGAAATGCAGCAGGGCCTTGTTAGTGCAGCGGCGATCTATTGGGATAGTAATATTTGGAGACTGGAACGTGGCAGCTTCTGATAGTTAAATTCGATAAATAAAATCTGGAAAATAAAACCAATCTCAGGAACAGCGAAAATACCTTTATATTGCTGAAAATCCATTCATTCTTGTCCCTTCGAAAGGGAAAGCTGCTGACCATAATGAATCATGTCAACATGTGACTGCAGACCCACAACAATGTGGTTCACCCATGACTTAGTTCAAGGTGAATTAGAATTAAGAACAAATGCTCTTCAGTCCAATGATAGCCACATTCCGTGGAAGAATAAGGAGCTGTTAATCCCAACCAGCAATGAACCATGTTTGGATGCGTGTTTCCCGTGAAAATGCCATTGTGTTCTGATGTAGATCAATGATTTAGACTTAGTTTCAGGAGCCATGATTTAGAACGTTGCTGATGATGCAACAATTGGTCGTGCAGTTGACAATGGTTAAAAATGCCAGGGACAGCTGGGATGTATCAATCAGGTGGAACGGTAAAATGCTGAATGGAATTGAATTCAGACCAATGAGTGTTAATGAATTTCGGGAGAAGAAACAATAACAGTGAGTATTCTGTATGGTGTAGACAGACAAAGAGATCATGGAGTCGACATGCACGATTGCTGAAGATCAATGGACAGGGAAATCAGTTGGAATATGTACGGCAGGAGCTGGATTCAAATCAATATTAGAGTGGTACTGAAGAAGCATAGCAGGTAAGGCAGCATCCGAGTTACAGGAAAAACTGACTTTTCGGGCAAAACCCCTTCATCAGGAATAAAGCTGGGAGCCTCAAGGGTAGAGACATCAATAGGAGGACTGGGTCTGGGAAGAATTTAGCTGAGAGTACAATAGATGGATGGAGATGGGGTGAAAGGTGGTAGGTCCGAGAAGAGGGTGGATCGGATAGGTAGGAAGGAAGGTAAACAGGTGGGACAGGTCAGTTGGATGGTGCCAAGCTGGAAGGTTGGAATTCGGATAAGGTTTGTGTGAGGAGATGAGGAAACTGGTGAAGACCACATTGATGCCCTGGGGTTGAAGAGCCCGACATGGGGGATGAGGCGTCGGGTGGTGAGGAAATGGTGGTGGAGGAGGCCCAGGGCCTGCATGTTGTCGGGAGAGTGTGGAGGGGATTTGATGTGTTCGGTCTTGGGGCGCTCAGGTTGAATGTTGCGGGAGTCCTGGAAATGTTTTCTGAAACGCTCTGCGAGAATGTGTCTGTTGGTCCCAGTGTAGAGGACACCCCACCTCTTGCGCTACCGGTATCCTGTATTCCCAATTCCTCCACCTGCATCGCATCAGCTCCCAAAGGAGAAGCACTGCACTTCTGACTGCATACGAGGAGCAGTAAGATTGACGTTTCGGGCAATAGTTGAGCTGGGGAGGGGATGAAGGTGATAGGTCAGGGATGAGGGTGGAGTGGATCGTTGGAAAGGAAGATTGGCAGGGAGGATAAGACATGGGGACAGTGCTGAGCTGTAAGTTTAAACTAGGGTGAGGTGGGGGAAGGGGAAATGAGGAAACTGGTTAAATCCACATTGATGCCCTGGGGTTGAAGTGTTCCGAGGCGGAAGATAGACGTTCTTCCTCCAGGCGTCAGGTGGTGAGGGTGCGGTGGTGAAGGAGGTTCAGGACGTCCATGTCCTTGGCTGAGCTGGAGCAGGAGTTGAAATTTTGGGCCACAGGGCAGTGTGATTGATTGGTGCGGGTGTCCCAGAGATATTCCCTAAAGTGCTCTGCTCGGAGGCCTCCAGTCTCACCAATATAGAGGAGGTCGCATCGGGAGCCGTGGATACAATAAATGATATTAGTGGGTGTGGAAGGCTCCTTTCGGGTCTTGGATGTAGGTGAGGGAGGAGATGGGGGCGCAGGTTTTGCAATTTCTGCGGTGGCAGGGGAAGGTGCCAGGACGGGATGGGGGGTTGTTGGAGGGCGTGGACCTGACCAGGTAGTCACGGAGGGAACTGTCTTTGCTGAAGGCAGAAAGGAGTGGCGAGGAAAATATATCCCTGGTGGTGGGCTCCGTTTGGAGGTGGCGGAAATGTCGGTGGGGGGGGTAATTTGGTTTATGAGAAGGTTAGTAGGGTGGAAGATGAGCACCAGGGAGGTTCTGTCCTTGTTACGATTGTAGGGGTGGGGAGGGCGGAGGTGCGGGATGCAGACGAGATGCATTGGAGGGCATCTTTAACCACGTGGGAAGGGAAATGGCGGTCTCAAAAGAAGGAGGCCATCTGGTGTGTTCTGCACTCGGTACTTCATTCCCCCTACATCCACCCTCCTCTCATTTATCTCTCTACCCTTCAGGCACTCTGCCTTTATACCTGGTGAAGGGCTTTTGCCCGAAACCCCGATTTTACTGCTCCTTGGATGATGCCTGAACTGCTGTGTTTTTCCAGCTTCACTCTGATCTAACCTCTGGTTTCCAGCATCTGCAGTCATTGTTTTTACCCACTGCTCCCAAAGGACCAGTTCCAGCACATAACACACCAGATGGCCTCCTTCTTTAAAGACAAGAACATCCCCTCCTATGTGATTGAAGATGTCCTCCAACGCATTTCATCCATGTTCTGTACCTCCGCCCATGAACCCCTCCATCCACAACAAGGACAGAACCCCACTGCTCCTTATCTTCTATCCCACCAACCTCCGCATAAATCACATCATCCGCTGACATGTTCACCACCTCTAAACGGATTCCACCACTAGGGATATGTTTCCCTCCCCACCCTATCCACTTTCCGCCGAGGTCATTCGCTCTATGACTGCCTAGTCAAGTCCACGGCCTCGAATGACCTACCCATCCCGCCTGGCACCTTTTCCTGTCACTGCAGGAATTGCAAAAAATGCACCCTCACCTACACCCTCTTCTTTGTCCAAGCATCCAATTGAGGCTTCCACATCCAACAAAGTTTCACCTGCACGTCTGTGCATGTCATTTCTTGTATCCGTTGCTTCCAATGCGGTCTACTCTAAATTGGAGAGATTGGATGTCTTCTCACAGAGCACATCAATGAATATCTCCAGGACATCCGCAAGAATCAACCTCAGTGCCCCATGGCCAAACATTTCAACTCCCCCTCACACTGTCCCGAGGATATGCATGTCCTGGGTCTCCTCCATCGCCACTGCCTCAGCACCCGATGCCTGCAGGAAGAAATCCTCATCTTCCGCCTCGGGACACTTCAACCTCATGGTATCAATTTGGACTTCAACAGTTTCCTCATTTCCCCATCCTCTACATTACCCCAGTCCCCACCTTTCAGCTCAACACAGTCCTCCTGACCTGTTCCACCTGCGCATCTTCATTCCCACCAAACCTATCCACCTTCTTTTCTGACACCCCCACCTCTATCCACCTACTACAATCTCAGCTACCTTCTCCCCAGCCCCACCCTCCTCGTGGACGATTACACGGGGTAATTTGGTTTCAGTAAAACCATTGAATGTCAGTGGGATATGATTAGATTCTCATTTGTCAGAGTTATCATTACTGTATTTCGACCTTGTGTGGACCAATCTGATTCCAGTCGCTGTCTGATCTCAAATTCCAGTTCCCACCTGTGCTTGAAATTTCAACCATTTCTTCGCATAAATTTCTCCACCTGCCTTCATAAAATGTAAGGACGCTGCAGGGAGCAGCAGAGATTTATGGATATGTTGTCAACACAGGAGAAAACGGAGCTTCGTGGAATGATTGGTTCGGCTGGGATTATTCTCTTTGAAACAAAGGAGGCGGAGGGGACCTGTATAATCACATGATAACATTTATAAACGTTCAATATTCATGGGATCTTGACAGGGTAGTTATGGGCAGGTGGTGTACCCTCTGGTATGAGGAGAACACCAGAGGACATGAACTCAGAATTAGATTTTGCCTATTTACTTCAGAGATGACGAGTCATTTCTTTGCTCAGGGGCCAGTGAATCAGTGGAACTCCTTACCAAAACTGTTGTTGAGGCTGAGTTGTTGTGCATTTTCCAACTGTGCCAGTCAGATCGGAAAGAGGATAACGTTTTGTCGAGGCAATGCAAGAGAATGGAGTTGAAGATTATCAGATCAGCTATAAGTTCAATGAATGTTCGAGAAGACTCGATGGTATGAATGGCCGACTTCCAATACTGCACCATTTGGTCTAATGCCTTACTTTATTGATAAGTCTCAAATTTTGAGGGGATGGGATGAAGTGATAGAAAAGGTTTCTCAAACTGATCAGACAGATCAGTAACTAGGCTCATAAGCTCATGAACAAGAAATGTGCTGTGGCCTGGAGACAACAAATGGCACTGGACACACCACAGATGTGTATGTGCAGAAGCTGTGATTGTTAAAGAAAATTGGTGGAGCTAATATTGTTGCCAACTTGGTGATCACGCTGGATGATGGATCGTGGTATGATTCACACAGCAAAAGATTGTGAAAGAATGAAAGGCTCATTTCATTGGAAAAGTTTTCTGTGGTTCTTATTCAATTGACTGTTTAAAATACTGATCAAAAGTTTGTGTGATGTGTTACATTAAAATTCACAATCCAGCTGGATAAACTATTGCACCCGATCTCTCCTTATTTGTTTCATTTTCATTCAATGTAAATTCACAGAAAGCCAAGATGGAATGAAAGGAAGAAAGAAACGTTGCCCTCCTTTTCATTATCCCAATGTAACTTACAACAGAAACAAATTGGTGTATTTCTACTTTGATGAGGTTTCGATTTATCACAAATCTCCGGTGCAATGAAGGGCAAGAGCAAGATTCTCCATTCAAAGTATACTAAAGATGTGAGGCATAAAGGAAAACCCACAGCTACGTTTGATAGAAGTAACAGCCAAAGTAGGATTGAAGTACACACACGCACAATGAAATACCAACCCGTCGCCTTCACCTCTGGGCCACTTCAGCCCATTGCAAAGGGACTCACATGTGACTACATCAAGATTACATATGGTGCACCCAGGGAATAAGAAATTCCCTGAGCGCAATCGAATCCACAGCATTATGTTTCTGCTTTCAACGGAATAATAAAAGCAGCAAAATCCAAGGAATTGATCTTGTCCTTGGAAGGAATACCTGTCCTTGATTCATTCCGAGTCGGAACTGTCTCAGAATGAACCAGCAAACATGAAATTCCCGTCACATTCACACGCACATTTAATCTTGACGCATAATTTCTTCAGACAGTTTCTCTCTCACGTGAAGAGGTATATATGAAGAGAGAAGTGAAGGTAATGTTTTAGCCCGATGGTCTTTCTCATGTGGCTGAACCTGAACTGGGTAAAATTCCCGGAAATGTAGTTTTCTTCATTTATTTTTATTAATTTTGCTGCAACCTCACTCTGTTCATTGCAATGCTCGGAAGTGAATTGGATTTATATCATTGGAACGTTTAATGTTGCACTCAATTTTGCTCCGAATTGATGTCAGCTTAAAGAAAATACTGTTGAGAAAAACAGAAGGTTAAACTACAAAACAAGATGTCAGTTTTGATGCTCAGTTACTTTGGCAGATTTCAGTGGGTAACAAATGAAGCCAACATCATGGCGATTGCCCTCCCATCTTTCAGGCATGGGATTAAAGCAGGAAATCGATCTCCAATAGACGGGTCACTTTCTATTCATTATGGAATATCTTTCCTTGTAAATATACAAAATCTGCTCAGTTCCATTTATAATGTTTCATGTAGAATATTAATATAATTCTTTCAAAACTCTTATAGTTCTTTGCTCAATATTATTCCGCTGCATACGTTTCTGATATTTCTTTACGTCTAAAGTCGTCCAAATTACACATTGTTTCCTCACACCTTCCACCGCCTACCCCCCACCCCCACCCCCCCCCCACCCCCACACACACACATCCCACATTTACACTTTTACCTGGCCACAGGCTGTCTGTGTCCTGGTGAAACTCACTGCTTCTGTGTCTCGAAATGTGTCTTTCCAAATATTTGGAAATGGATACTCAGAGTGACAGAAATTCTGCTCTCATTATTTCTTTGCCCTACATCGATGGTTTTGAAAGCCTGACGTTCAGAAATTTGCGAACTTGACAGAGATAAATTACCACCTATTTACTCTCTCCAAACCTCAAATACTCTGGAAAACTTCCATTCGGTTTTCCTTGGTTCAGTTTCAAATTTTCCATCACACAAATAAATAAAATTACATCCCCGGTAAACGCCGCCAGCATCGTCTCTAATGTCTTAGCAGCCCAGTAAGCGCTGGCAGTGTCCTCTCTGAGAGAATCACAGATTCCCAACAATGCAGAAAGTACAATTCAGCCAATTGAGTCTGTAGGGACACTCTGAACAGAATCTTCACCAGACCTAGTTACCATCTCTATCCCCGCAGGCCTCTGGCTAGTGATTTCAAATAAACCTGCTGGAATAAAATCTGGCATCGCGTGACTGCTGACCTTATCACTGCGTTACCCATGGCTAATTCACTTAACTTCCTGAATTCACTCCCTGAACACATCAACGGTCAGTCAATATTAGAGCAATGCTGAAGAACCACAGCAAGTCAGGCAACATTCGAGTTGCAGGAAAAAATTGACGTTTTGGGCAAAAGGCCTTCGTCAGGATTAAGGCTAGGAGCCTCGAGGTTGGAGAGATAAATGGAAGGGGTGGGGCTTGGAAGAATTCAGCTAAGAATGCAATAGGTGGATGGAGGTGAGAATAAGAATGTTAGATCGGAAAAGATGGTGGAGTAGATAAGGGGGGAGGAAGATAGACAGGTGGGTCAGATCAGTAGGATGGTGCCAAGCTGGAAGGTTGGAACTAGGGCAAGGTTAGGGAGGGGAGGGGAAGTGGGAAACTGGTGAAATCCACATTGATGCCATGGGGATGAAGTGTCATGAGGTAGAAAATGAGACGTTTTTCCTCCATGCGTCGGGTGATGACACAGTGGCGGTGGAGGAGGCCCAGGACCTGCATGTCCTCTGGAGAGTGGCGGGGAGAGTTGAAGTGTTCAGTCACGGGTCGTTGGGGATGATTGTTGCCGATGTCATGAAGATGTTCTCTGAAGCGCTCTACAAGAAAGTGTCCAGTGACCCCATCGCGAGCAACGGATGCAATAAATGACATGTGTGGAAGCGCAGGTGAAACTTTGATGAATGTGGAAGGTTTCTTTGAGGCTTTGAGCGGAGGTGGGGGCGTGGGGGATATGGGCGCAGGTTTTGCAATTCCTGCATTGGCAGAGGAAGGTGCTGGGAGGGCAGGGTTGGTCATTGGAGGGCATGGATCGACTAGGTAGTCGTGGAGGGAACGGTTTTTGCGGAAAGTGGATAGAGGTGGGGAGGGAAAAATATCCCTGGAAGTCAGTGCTACTGATATTTTTTACAAACGCACTGACTATCTGGATTACACATCCTCCCACACCACCTCCTGCACAAATGCTATCCTGTGTTCCCAACTCCTCTGCCTGTGCCACATCTGCTCCCAGAGGACCAGTTCCACCATAGAACACACCAGATGGCCTCTTTCTTTTAGACCGGAACTTCCCTTCCCAAGTGGTTGAAGATGTCCTCTAACGCATCTCATCCATGTCGCGCACCTCTATCCATGAACCCCACACCACCAAACACAACAACGGCAGAACATGGAGAGAGGAAGGTTCTCATCTTCCATTCCACCCACCACTGCATAAATCACATCATCCGCCGACATTTTTGCCACCTCTACAGTGACCCCACCACCAGGGATATATTTCCCTCCCCAAGCCTATCCGCTTTCATCAAAGACCTTTCCCTCCGTGACTCCAGAATCAAGTCCACACCCTCCAATGGGCGTCAATTCCCTCATGGCACCTTCCTCTGCCACCGCAGGAAATGCAACATCTGCGCCCACATTACCCCCTCACCTCTGTCCAAGGCTCCAATGGAGCATTCCACATCCATCAAAGGTTGACCTGCAGTTCCACACATGCCATTTGTATCTGCTGTTCCAGATGCGGTCTCCTCTAAATAGGGGAGACCAGATGTCTTCTGACAGAGCACTTCAGAGAAGATAGCCAGGAAACCTGCAAGAATCAACTCCACTACCCCATGGTCAAAGATTTCAACTCCCCCTCCCACTCTCCCGAGTACATACAGGTCCTGGCCCACCTCCATCACCACGCCCTTACCACCTGACGCCTGGAGGAAGAGCACCTCATCTTCTTCCTCGGGACCCTTCAATCCCATGGCATCAATGTGGACTTCCTCAGATTCCTCAAGCCCACTCCCCCATCTTACTCCAGTTCTAACCTTCCAGCTCAACACCGTCCTCGTGACCTGTCCCACCTGTGTATCTTCATTCCCACCTATCCGCTCCACCCTCCGCTCTGACATACACTCTTCGCCCCCTCTTCCATCCATCTACTGCGCCCTCAGCTACCTTCTCGCCAGATCCAAACCCCTCCCGTTTATCTCTCCATCCCATATGCTCCCAGTCTCATTCCTGATGAAGGCCTTTTGCCTGCAACATTGATTTTTCCTCAGCTGATGCCGCACCTGCTGTGCTTCTCCAGCACCACTTTCACCTTGAGGGGAATCAGTTTATTGAGAGGATTTTTGGATATTATCTATTGTTGACCAGAGGCTGTGAATAATAGTAGAACTTTAGCAATCTCCAGTTTAGGGATAGCTGAAGGACTGAGCCCAAGTCTGGTCACCGCATAAATCAACATTTACTAAATTTAAGATAAAAGATGGGGGGGGGGCTGAAGTATGAAACTTTGCCCATCAAGACTGCTTCACCACTCAATGAGTTTATCATTGATTCATTTCCAACTCAGTGTGCTATGGGCCTTGGAGGGGAATTTGAAAATGGTGGTGTTTCGTTGCATCTTCCAACCATGTCCTTACAGTCAGTACAGCTGTTGAGCTTTGAAGGTTCTGTCAAAAATGCCCGGATGACTTACTCCAGTGTATCGTGTATTTGGTGCACTCTGCTGCAATTGTGCCTCAGCGGTGAAGTGGATAAATATTCAGTTATTAAATAGGGTACAATCAAGTGACTGCAGTGTCGTGGATGGTGTCCAGTACCTTAAGTATTATTGAAGTTACACCCATCGAGGCAAATGGAGAGAGTTCTGTACCACATCCCATGTGTGCCTTGCAAACGGTGTAGGATTCACGGCGCAATGAGTTGCGTTTGTAATCAAAAACTGTCTACTAACGGACATGTTTTTGCTGTCAAAATTTTTATACAGCCAGTCTCAATGGGTTTTACCTAAATACTAGCTCTGTGGACGATTACACGGGGGAATTAGGTGACAGTAAAGCCATTGAATGTCAATACGGTATGATCAGATTCTCATTTGTCAGATTTATCGTTACTGTATTTCGTCCTTGTGTGGACCAATCTGATTCCAGTCCCTGTCTGATTTCAAGTTCCACTGCCCTTCTGTGCTTGAAATTTCAACCGTTGCCTCACAGAAATTTCTCCACCTGCCTTAATAATATGTAAGGACGCTGCAGGGGGCAGCAGGGATTTACGAACATGCTGTCAACACTGGAGAATACGGAGCTTCGTGGAATGATTGGTTAGGCTGGGATTATTCTCCTTGAAACAGAGGAGGCGCAGGGGAGCTCTATAATCACATAATAACATATATAAACGTTCAGTATTCATGGGATGTGGACAGGGTAGATATGGGCAGGTGGTTTACCCTCTGGTATGAGGAGCACCATAGGACATGAACTCAGAATTAGTTATTGCCAATTTAATTCAGAAATTAGGAGTCATTTCTTTGCTTAGGGGCCAGTGAATCGGTGGAACTCCTTATCGAAACTGCTGTTGAGGCTGAGTTGTTGTGTATTTTCTAACTGTGGCAGGCAGATATTTAATCAGAAAGACGATGAAGCTTTGTCGAGGTAATGCAGGAGAATGGAGTTGAGGATGATCAGATCAGCCATGAGTTCGTTGAATGGTGGAGCAGAATCGATGGACTGAATGGCCGACTTCAAATCCTATATCATTTGATCGAACGCATTATTTTATTGATAAGTTTAGAATTCTGAGGGGATGGGATGAAGTGATAAAAAAGGTTTCTCAAACTGATCAGATGGGTCAGGAACTAGGCTCATAAGCTCGTGAACAAGAAATGTGCTGTGCACACCACAGATGGGTAGGTGCAGAAGCTGTGATTGCTAAAAAGCATTGGTGGATCTAATGTTGTTGGCAACTTGGTGATCATGCTGGATGATGGTTCGCGGTGTGATTCACACAGCAATAGTTTGTGAAAGAATGAAAGGTTTGTTTCATTGGAGAAGTCTTCTGCTGTTCCAATTCCAATTGTTTTTTTTGGAAATTATTGATCAGACCTTTGTGTGGAGTGTTACACCAAAATACTCATTCACAATCCCACTGGATAAACTAATGCTCTCGATCTCTCCTTACTTGTTTCTCTTTCATGGGATGTAAATTCAGAGAAAGTCAAGATGGAATGAAAGGATGAAAGAAATGTTGCACTCCTTTTCATTATCCCAATCTAACTTGCAACAGGATAAAATTGCGTTATTTCGACCTTAATTTGGTATCGATTTGTCACAAATCTTCGGTGCAATGAAGGGCAAGAGCAAGATTCTCCATCCAGTGTATATTAAAGATGCGAGGCACAAAGGGAAACCACAGCTGCGTTTGATAGAAGTAACAGCCAGAGTAGGACTGAATTACACACATGCACAATGGAAGAGCAACCCGTCGCCTTACCCTCTGGGCCACTTCAGCCCATTGCAAAGGGGCTCACATGTGACTGCATCAAGATTACATATGATGCACCCAAGGGGATAAGAAATTCCCTGAGCGCAATCGAATCCAAACCATTATGTTTCTGCTTTCAACGGAATAATAATACCAGCAAAATCCAAAGAATTGACCTCGTCCTTGGAAGGAATACCTGTCCTTGATTCATTCCGAGTCGGAACTGTCTCAGAATGAACCAACAAACATGAAATTCCCGTCACATTCACACGCACATTTAGTCTTGACGCACAATTTCTTCAGACAGTTTCTCTCTCACGTGAAGAAGTATATATGGAGAGAGAAGTGAAGGTGATGTTTTAGCCCGATAGTCTTTCTCATGTGGCTGCACCTGAACTGGGTAAAATTCCCGGAAATGCAGTTTTGTTCAATTCATTTAATTAATTTTGCTGCAATCTCACTCTGTTCCTTGCAATGCTCGGAAGTGAATTGGATTTATATCATTGGAACGTTTAATGTTGCATTCAATTTTGCTCCGAATTTATTTCAGCTTAAAGAATAAGGAAAAGCTCAAATGAACCCAACATCCTGGCGGTTGTCCTCTCATCTTTAAATCATGGGATTAAAGAGAAAATCGATCTCCAAGAGACGGGTCTCTTCCTATTCATTATGGAATATCTTTCCTTGAAAATATACAAATTCTGCTTAGTTCCATTTATAATGCTTCATGTGGAATATGAACGGAAATGTTTCAAAACTGAGTTTTTGCTGAATCCTTTTCAGCTGCATACGTTTCTGAGCTATCTTTACAGCTAAAGTCGTCCAAATTAGACATTGTTTCCTCGCACCTTCCACTCCCCACACCCCACTTTTACACTCTTACCTGGCCACAGGCTGTCTCTCTCCTGGTGAAACTCACTGCTTCTGTGTCTCTAAATGTGCCTTTCCAAATATTTTGGAAACGGATTCTCTGAGTGACAGAAATTCTGTTCCCATTATTTCTTTGTGCCGACATCGATGGTTTTGAAAGTCTGACGTTCAGAAAATTACGAACTTGAAAGAGTGAATTTACTACCTATTTACTCTATCCAAACCTCAATTGCTGTGCAAAACTTCCATTCGGTTTTCCTTGTTTAAGTTTCAAATTTTCCATCACACAAATAAATAAAATTCCATCCCCAGTAAACGCCGCCAGCATCGTCTCTAACGTCTTAGCAGCCCAGTAAACGCCGCAGTGTCCTCTCTGATAGAATCACAGATTCCCTACAATGTGGAAAGTACAATTCAGCCAATTGAGTCTGTAGGGACACTCTGAACAGCATCTCAACCAGACATAGTTACCGTCTCTATCCCTGCAGTCCTCTGGCTAGTGATTTTAAATAAACCCGCTGGAATAAAATCTGGCATCGTGTGACTGCTGACCTTATCACTGCGTTAACCATGGGTAATTCACTCAACTTCCTGAATTTACTCCCTGGACAAACCAGCACAATTTAACATGGCCAATCCACCGAACCTACAGACTTAACTGCAGTTCAAACCACTGATCAAATGCACCATCACATTGAATACGATCTGTATCATTTGCACACTGGTAACTCAGCCGAGTGAAAACAAGCTGCGCCCATCAACACCATTCAATGCATTCAAACGCGGTTCTATGCTGTACAAACTCATTTGTTCGGCTGGAAATGTTTCTGCACTCAGATCTGAATGGGTTTACTCTGTTTTCTTCCTCAGCTTCCTGATTTAAATAAACACATCAGTCAGGAACAACTCTATATAATGGTTTTCATTACAACACAGATACAATGTGCAGTTTGCAGAAGTTACGTGTTTGCACTCTCTCTCCCCAGGAGCTGCAGTCCTTCCACACGCTGATTCAGACAGCACTGTCCTTCCTGTGACACGTCCCACCGAGAATGGAAGGCCAGACATTCATAACCTTCACTGGGGAACAGAGCCACAGGTTTAAAACCTTTATGATGCCCGTAGCGGAGGATTGAGCCCTGTGACAGGCGGGGACACTAACCACAACCTCGAAGGAGGCCCTTCAGCCTGTTGTAGCCGTACTTGTCCAACACAACTGTTTAACGACCTGAATCAAGTTTTCCATTGTTTAGCCCATAGTCTTCTATGTTTTGGCATCGCAAATTAACATTTTTTTTTCAAGTTGGAAGGGTTTCCACCTCTCTGACCCTTTCTGCACATCTACTCAAAACTTTCTGCCTTTTCCTGAAATCTCTTGGCCCCAGTGTTCCATCCCTCCATCAATAACAAACGCTTCTTTCAGTCTATCCTATCATATCCCTCATTATTTTGTACATCTCAGTCATGTCTTCTCCAATCTCCCCTGTTCGGTGATAAACAACCACAGTCTGTCCAATCTCTCCTCACAAATGAAACTCTTCAGCCCAAACAATATCCCGTTGAATCTCTCCTGCAATGTTCCCAGTGCGATCACATCATTGCTATACTGTGAATTGCAGAACTGCACATAGTAATCTAGCTAGAGTCGAATTCCCTTTTCTTTTCTACTCTGTTACAGTGTGAGGGTTTCGTTGTCTCGGGAGTATTGATTGCGATCCCTAATTGCACAGCGAGTAGTTGAGACTCAACCGTATTGCAGTGAGTCTGGAGTCACATCGAGGCCCGACCAGGTAAGAATAGCAGGTTCCTTCCTCAAAGGACGTCAGTGAACCGATGGTTTTGTTTTTTTCAACAATTGGCCATGTATTTATAGGTGTTATTAGATTCGTAATTCCAGATACTTATTGAATGTTAATTCTAACACCTGGCATGTTTGGAGTCAAATCCGGGTCCCTGGTCCATTTGCTTGATATCTGAGTTAACAGTCCAGTGGTAATAGCGCTCGGCCATTGCGGAAAACCCGTGCAACTAATCTTTCTCAATGAAGTCGCTATTCCTTGATATTGTCCTGTGTCATTTTTCTGAGCTTTACCCCCAATATTCGCAAGTCCAGATCAGTAAAAGCTGCTACCAGAGGATTGGCCTCACAACAGCGGGAACCAAATGCATCAACTGGTCTGCAGGTCCCGATGGTGGGGTTGGGGCATGTTCATCCAGCAACGGTGACCGCAGCAGCACAGAGTGAACCATATCAATGTGAGAGTCTGTGTTAGATTCTGCAGTGCCTTATCGAAATAGGAAAGAGCAGCGGTCCGAAAACTAGTGCTCAGTTAAACCTGTCAGACTCTAACCTGGTGTTGTGTGATTTTTAACATTGCACACCATAGTCCAACACCGGCATCTCTAAATTAATGAAATGGAGGTGTGGGATAAAAGTTCAGTTAGTGACCGAAGGAGGGAGAGAAATCTCTGAGAAGGGGTGAATTTGAATTCTGACATATGAAACAAAGATGTGAGTGAGCAGAATTTGAAGGGAAAAGATCATCATCTTGGAGAAAATTACCATGTTAAAACAATTGATTCCTTTGTGCTTCACAAAGACTGCGGCAGATAGAGCAATTACTGCCGTGACTCGGACTCAAGCCGAGGTTACTGCGCCCACAACGCAGAGTACTAACCACTATACGATCACGGCATCCCACAGACGGGCACTGCTGCAAGGAGCAATAAGTACAGTATCATAGGAAATGTTAGGCAGAGCACCAAATGCACTATATCAGTGCTAAGCGAACAGTGGCAGATATGTGGGAACTCAGAATGGGCTGACCGTTTAATGTCGGTGCCCCCAGAGGCTGTGGTGATTCCATCATTCATATGCTGAAGGCTGAGATAAATAGATTTCTCCAAAACATCAAAGACTGCGGGACCAGTGCAGGTGTTGTTGAAATGTATGCTCCAATAATAATGCAGTTTCACGTCGTTACTTCACCAGTTTTCCCCCACAAGGCAGTAACCACTGTTGCCACATAGACCCAATTCCCAGCCCCAGATTCAGAGGAATTGAGTGGCACAGTCGTGAAGATCCAACTGGAAGTCGGGATGGGAATGAGGTCGCACAGATCATCGAGGACTCCAGTGGCACAACCGGTAAATGCATGCCATTTCTATGACAGTTTAGAGGTGCAAGCAATTCCGAGGTAGGAAGTGCTTCCGGTCAAAGGTGGAGCAGGAGGGAAAATTTGTTCCCGTTTATAATGACATAGCAATCTACAGTGCATCTTGCTGAGACAGCTGAGTGCCACAACTGGAGCGTGGGCGGCTGGTTTGAAGTTTGAACTTGTTTCGCTATCACCAACTGCCTGGAATGAATTGTTTTCACCATTTTCATTTCCAATTGTTCAGAATCTCCCTGCAGTCTGCGGCTTTCTTCCTCATGGTTAATTGCATGACTAACTGTTGGATGATCTGCACACTGCTAAATCACGGCCACTACAAGTAAACATGAATCATTGATCTATATGAGAAAACAGTGGAACTCACAGCAGGCATGCTTCGGAGGTTTGCAGGCGACGCCAGAATTGTAGACAGTGAGAAAGATTATCTATGTTTCAAAAGCATCTTAATCCAATGAGTCGTTGAACTGAAAAATGTAACATGGAGTTCAATCTGGATAAATGGAAGGTATTGCATTTTGGTACAACAACAAGAGTAGGACTTTGCGTAGTGTTGGAGAACAGAGACGCTAAGGGTGCAGGTGCATAATTCCTTGTAGTTTGCATCACCTACAGACAAGATGTTTCAAAGGCATTTAACATACTTCCCTTCATTGTTCAGTCCTTTGTTTGTTGTAGTTGGGACGTTCTGTTGAAGCTTTGCAGGACATTGATAAGGCCTCTTCTGGAATATTATTGTCCAGTTCTGCTCGCCCAGTTGTAGGAATGATATTATTTAGCTGGAGCAGGTTCAGAAAAGTATGCATGCATGTTGCCGTGTGTGGAAGATTTGAGTTATAATGAAAGGCTGGATAAGCTGAGACTATTTTCAGATTCGAGATCGGGGTGCTGGAAAACCACAAGAGGTAAGGCAGCAACCGAGGAGCAGGAGAGTATTTTTCTCGCGCTAGTGTCGTTCATCAGGCTCTTCCCCGAAACGTCGATTCTCCTGCTCCTCCGATGCTGCCTGACCTGCCGTGCTTTCCCAGCACAACACTCTCGAGTCTGATCTCTCATCTGCAGTTCTCACTTTCTCCTAGTTGAGACTGTTTTCACTCTAGATTAGGGGTTTGAACGGTGACCTGGCAGAAGTTTATGAATTATTGAGAGGCAAGTTAGAGTTAACGATAGCTGCCTTTTAACAGGATGGGGATTTCAAGGATAGAGGGCATATATTTAAGATGAAAAGAGAGATATTTAAAAAAAAATTCATGTGTGACATTGTTTTCGGGAAGGTGTCTTACGTGTGCAATTAACTTGCTGAGGAAGTGATGGATGAGGGTATCTTTGCAACATTTAGAGCACAAATGGATCCATACATGAAATGCAAAGTGAGATTTTTTAAATAAATTTATTCATGCCTAGTACATCAGTTATTTCCCAGAGGACATTTAAGAGTCAACCACGGTATTTTCCATCTGGAGTCTCATGTGGCGCAGAGCAGATGAATATGACAGTTTGCTTCCTGAACTGGCATGAGTGAATCAGATGGGAATTTCCACGAAACTGATTTAGGTCATCACGGGACTCTTCAATTCCAGGTGCTTATTGAATTCAAACTCCGCTAACTGTCCAGCCAGGACCTGAACACTTTGTCCCCAAAATATTACCTGGGTTTTTGGATTATTCAGTTTATAAGAGTTTCTACCGCTCTGAAAAATGCAGACAGTGTATTCCAAATTCCAACCACCTACTGGCGGATAAAGCTTTTCTGCACATCTTCTCCAACCTTTCTGTCTTTCTCCTTAAGTCTCTGGTCCCTGCTGATTGATCCCTCCATCAATGGGAAACTCGTTCAGTCAACCCTGTCCATACCCTAACTCAATCATGTCTCCTCTACATCTCCTTTGCACTGCGACAAACAGTCCACTCTGTCCTGATTTTCTTCATAACTGAAACTCTACAGCCCAAATAGTATCCCGGTAAATATCTCCTGCAATTTTCTCAGAGTGATCACATCTCTGCTTTAATGTGACTTGCAAAACTGCACACAAAATTCTTACTTGAGCCTCATGAGCATTTGTTTAAAAATTTCTGGATTAGTATGAGGGCGATTCTGGCTAAGCAGAATTTATTACCCATTCCGAATTGCACAGAGGGCAGTTGAGACTCAACCATATTGCTATGAGTCTGAAGTAACATGCAGCCCAGACGAAGTAACGACAGCAGATTCCATCCTGAAATGACATCAGTGAAGCAGATTTTTTGCAACAATTGTCAATGGATCTATAGTAGTCATCAGAATCTTCTTGGCAGATATTTTTTGAATCCAAATTTGAAAATCATGGCATGGTGGGATTCAAGCCTGAGTACCCAGACTATTACCTCGGTCTCTGGATTATCAGTCGTATGAAATTACCACAAGACCAACGCAGAAAGCCATAAAAGCTAATCTTTTCCAATAAAATGTCTTTTCAGCAAAACTGCCCTGGGTCTTTTCCATGAGCCTGACGCCCCAATCGTCTCTGGCCTGTGTCAGTAAAAGCTGCTACATGAGGATTGATTTCACAAGTACGGCATTGAAATGGATCGATTTGTTAGAAGGTCCCGATCTAGGTATTGGGGCACGTTCGCCCTACAACAGAAACCACAGCACAGACAGAACAGTATGAATGTGAAAGAGAGTGATAAGTTGTGCATTGCCACAGAGAAATGGGGGGAGGGACGGAAAGGAGGGTTAATGATCGTGGGAATGAGAGAAATCTCCGACAACGGGTGTATTTGAATTATGATATATGAAACGCAGAGATGTGAGGGAGCGGAATTTGAAGGTAAAACAATGAATTTCTGAGCATGTGTCACATCAAGGACCACGGAGAGAACACTGAGTGCCGTGATTTGGTTTCAAACCGAGGTTTCTGTGGTCACAATGCAAAATACCGACAACCACGATCACAGTAACCACAGAACAGGATGCTTTCAAGCAGTAATAAGTATACCAGCAGATGTGCAATATCAGTACTCAGCGAACAGTGACAGATATGCGGGAGCTGAGAATGAGCTGAATATTTCAATTCGTTGTCCTCAGAGGCTGCGGAGATCCCTTGAATGAGAATGTTGAAAAATGAGATTGATCAATTTCGACAAAACATCAAAGACTCGGGGGACAGTGCAGGATAGTGTTGAAACGAATGCTTCAATAGCATTTTAGCTTAACATCAGCACAGTCGCCAGTTCCAACCGGAAATGGGGATGGGAATGAGCGCGCGGATTTACTCTCTGGCTCCAGTGTTGCAATCGGTGAGCGTGCTGTCCTTCTATGATGGTATAGAGGCGCAAGAAATTTCTCAGTTGAGTGTGATCCTGCTCATGGGAATGGTTGTCCCCGTTTATACTATTATAGTGATTTCCAGTGCATTTTCTAAGACAGCTGAGTGGCACAAGTGAGCGTGTTGAGACCTTAACTTTGCAGTGGTGGGTTTAAAAGATGATTTTGCTATTTGGATCTGTGCTTCCGACACTGGCGGTGAGAACTACATTTGCTTGCATCCGCGCAGTATCAGTTTCTACCACACAGTCAAGGTTTCAACATGGAGAAGGTGGTGTTGGGATGATATTTTAAACTAGTCATCCTTGGATACTGGAACACGGAAAGAGTGATGTTTAAGTTCGATGAATAAAACCTGAAATTCAAGCCTGACCTCAGGAACCGACATCATGACTTTAATTTCCTTCAATCCCATTCATTCATGTCCCTTATGCAGGGCATTCTACCATCTTCACCCAGTCCTGCCTACGAGAGACTCCAGGACAATAAAAAAATGAACTGACCCTTAATTCAAGAATCACCATTGTGTGGGGACGCAGTCTAGTCGGCCCTTCCAGTCCACACATCCATCGGAAGCGCATCCCACCAGACCCCACGGTATTCCCTATCCCATAAGCCTGCATTTCCCGCTGTTGATCCCTGTTACTGACACATCTTTGGTCAGAGGGAGAAATAAAAATACAAACACACATAGAACGTGCAGACTGCCCACAGACAGAGCCCCAAGGCTGGGATCGCACCCGGGTTTGTGGTGCAGCTGCAGCAATGAATGAGGGACGAAGAATAAATGTTGTCCTGACCAGTGACACTTACACCCTGTGGGTGAATGAGAAAGAATGAAAACACATTCACAACATGGAAAACGGGATTGGTATCCGTGTGGACACAATTTGAAAGGATCGTTCACCCTGGGTAGAAAAAATGATGCCGATATCACAGAGAAAGCAGGGCAATGTGGGAACTGCAGGACGGGATTCAATTAACCTCAGAAATGGAAACTCATTTAATCAGTAACACTGGGGAGATGCCGTTCACCAGTCCCGTGTGTGGGAAGGGATCACTGAGCAAAAAAATCTCCGGAGGTTCCAGCAGTATTACATATCCTATCAGGTGTTCGATTATGCTGTCAATGCGGCTGTTAATCCCAATCAGCTATTTGCTCCATAGCGTCAGTCAGTGAGTCATTATGCATCAAGGCATATAGGGCCTTCAGTCAAACCAATCCATGCTGAACATACTGCCAACTAATCTCGTCCCATCTGCCTCCTCCTGTACCCGCTGAGTGGTTATAATGCCCTTGTTGTTTTATTACTGTGTTGTTAATCCAAAAACCCAGGTAATATTTTGGGGACAAAGGGGTCAGGTCCTGGCAGGACAGATAGTGGAGTTTGAATTCAATAAGCACCTGGAATTGAAGAGTCCCGTGATGACCTGAATCAGTTGTGTGGAAAATCCCATCTGATTCACTCATGCCAGTTCGGGAAGCAAACTGTCATATTCATCTGCTCTGTCCCTCATGAGACTCCAAATGGATAATATCGAGGTTGACCCTTAAAATTCCTCTGGGAATTAACTGATGTACTCGGCATGAATAAATTTATTTTAAAAATCTCACTTTGCCATTCTTGTATGGATCCATTTGTGCTCTAAATGTTGCAAATGTACCCACATCCATCACTTCCTCAGCAAGGTAATTGCACCCGTCAAACACCTTCCCGAAAACAATGCCTCACTTGATTTTTTAAAAAAAATCTCTCTCTTTTCATCTTAAACATATGCCGTCTCGCCTTGTAATCCCCATCTTGGCCAGCTATCGTTAACTCTAACTTGCCTCTCAATAACTCATAAACTTCTGTCCGGTCGCCATTCAACCCCCGAACCTAGAGTGAAAACAGTCTCAACTAGGAGAAAGTGAGAACTGCAGATGAGAGATCAGAGTCGAGAGTGTTGTGCTGGGAAAGCACAGCAGGTCAGGCAGCATCGGATGAGCAGGAGAATCGACGTTTCGGGGAAGAGCTTGATGAACGACACTTGCGCGAGAAAAATACTCTCCTGCTCCTCGGTTGCTGCCTTACCTCTTGTGGTTTCCCAGCACTCCGATCTCGAATCTGACAATTGTCTCAGCCTATCCAGCCTTTCATTTTAACTCAAACCTTCCACACACGGCAACATGCGTACATACCTTTTCTGAACCTGGTCCAGCTAAATAATATCATTCCTACAACTGGGCGACCAGAACGGGACTTAATTCTACAAAAAAGGCCTCATCAATGTCTTGCAAAGCTTCAATATAACGTCCCAACTACTAAACACAAAGGACTGAACAATGAAGGGAAGTATGTTAAATGCCTTTGAACATCTTGTCTGCAGGTGATCCAAACTACAATGAATTATGTACCTGTACCCCTAGCTTCCGTGTTCTCCAACACTACGCGAAGCCATACTCTTGTTGTTGTACCAAAATGTAATACCTTCCATTTATCCAGATTGAACTCCATGTTACATTTTTCAGTTCAACGACTCATTGGATTAAGATCCTTTTGAAACATAGATAATCTTCCTCACTGTCTACTATTTTGATGTTGCCTGCAAACCTACGTAGCATGCATGCAGTGAGTTCCACTGTTTTATCATACAGATCAAAGATTCATATATACTTGTAGCGGCCATGATTTAGCAGTGTGCAGATCATCCAACAGTTAGTCATGCAATTAACCATGAGGAAGAAAGCCGCAGATTGCAGGGAGGTATTAAACAATTGGAAATGAAAATGGTGAAAACAATTCATTCCAGGAAAGTGGGTGATAATGAAGCAAGTTCAAACTTCAAACCAGCCGCCCCCGCTCCAGTTGTGGCACTCAGCTTTCTCATCAAGATGCACTATAGATTGCTATGTCATCATAAACGGGGAAAAATTTTCCCTTCTGCCCCGCCTTTGACCAAGAGCACGCCCAACCTCGGAATTGCTTGTGCCTCTAAACCGTCATAGAACTACCGTGCATTCACCGGTTGAGGCACTGGAGTCCTCGATTATCTGTGCGACCTCATTCCCACTCCGACATCCGGTTGGATATTCGCGACTGTGTCACTCAGTTCCTCTGATTCTGGGTAGAGGATTGGGACAATTTGGCAGCAGTGATTACTGCCTTGTCGAGGGAAACTGGTGAAGTAGCCGATGTTAAACTGCATTACTATTGAAGCACACATTTCAACGACACCTGTACTGTCCCCGGAGTTTTTGATGTTTTGGAGAAATCTGTTTATCTCAGCCTTCAGCATATGAATGATGGAATCACCACAGCCTCTGGGGGAACAGATATTAAACGGTCAGTCCTTTCTGTGTTCCCATATATCTGCTACTGTTCGCTTAGCCCTGATATTGTGCATTTGGTGCTCTGCCTAACATTTCCTATGATATTGTACTTCTTGCGGTTTGTCAGGGTGCTTGTCTGTGTGATGCTGTGATCGTATAGCGGTTAGTACTCTGCATTGTGGCCGCAGCAACTTCGGTTCGGATCCGAGTCACGCCAGTGATTGTTCCATCTACTTCTGCTTTTGTGAAACACAAATGAATCCATTATTTGAACATGGTAATTTTCTCCAAGGTGATGATCTTTTCCCTTCAGATTCTGCTCGCTTGCATCTCTGTATTTCATATGTCAGAATTCAAATACACCAGTTCTCCTAGATTTCACTCCCTCCTTCGATCACTAACTGAACTTTCTGTCCCACAACCCATTTCATTCATTTAGAGATGCCGGTGTTGGACTAAGGTGTACAAAGTTAAAAATCACACAACACCAGGTTCGAGTCTAACAGGTTTAACTGAGCATTAGTTTTCGGAGATCTGCTCTTTCATCATGTGGTTGTGGAGTCATTTCCTATTTCATTAAGGCACTGCAGAATCGAACGCAGACTCTCACATTGATACCATTCAGTCTGTGCTGCTGCGGTCACCGTTGCTGGGTGAACGTGCCCCAACACCACCCTCAGGACCTGCAGATCAGTTGATCCATTTGGTTACGGCTGTTGTGAGGCCAGTCCTCAGGTAGCAGCTTTTACTGATATGGACTTGCGATTATGGGCGGTCAAGCTCAGGAAAATGATACAGGACAATAATGAGGAAAAGCGACTTCTTTCAGAAAGATTACTTTCACGGGTTTTCCGCAATGGCCGAGCGCTATTACCAATGGACCGTTAACTCAGATACCAAGCAAACGAACCAGGGACCCGGGTTTGACTCCAACCATGCCAGGTGTTAGAATTGGGAGACAATGCATATCTGGAATTACGAATCTAATAACACCTATAAATACATGGCCAATTGTTGAAAAAAACAAAACCATCGTGTTCACTGACGTCCTTTGAGGAAGGAATCTGCTATTCTTACCTGGTCAGGCCTCGATGTGACTCCAGACTCACTGCAATACGGTTGAGTCTCGACTACCCGCTGTGCAATTAGGGATCGCAATCAATACTCCCGAGACAGCGACGCCCTCATTCTGTAACAGAATAGGAAAAAAGTTAGTTTAGCTCTCGCTAGATTACTGTGTGCAGTTCTGCAATTCACAGTATAGCAATGATGTGATGGCACTGCGAACGTTGCAGGAGAGATTCACTGGGATATTGTCTGGGCTGAAGAGTTTCAGTTATGAGGAGAGATTGGACAGACTGGGGTTGTTTGTCGCCGAGCAGAGGAGATTGGAGAAGACATGACTGAGATGTACAAAATAATGAGGGATATGGATAGGATAGACTGAAAGAAGCGTTTGTTATTGATGGAGGGATTGAACACCGGGGCCAACAGATTTTGGGAAAAGGCAGAAAGGTTTGATTATATGTGTGGAAACGGTCAGAGAGGCGGAAACTCTTTAAACCTGAAAAAAATTCAGATGTGAATTTGTGATGCCAAGACATATCACACTATGGGCTAAATAATGGAAATCTTGTTTCAGGTAGTTAAGCAGTTGTCTTGGACAAGTGCGGCCACAACAGGCTGCAGGGCCTCCTTCGATTTTGTTGTCTTCCACAGTATCTTGGTTAGTGTCCCCGCCTGTCACTGGGCTCAATTCTCCGCTGTGGGCATCGTAAATGTTTTAAACCTGTAGCTCTGTTCCCCAGTGAACGTTATTAATGCCTGGCCTTCCATTCTCGATGAGATATGTCACAGGAAGGACAGTGCTGTCAGAATCAGCTGGGGAAAGACTGCAACTCCTGGGGAGAGAGTGCGTCAGTGAAAGTGCAAACACGTAACTTCTGCAAACTCCACATTGTGTTTCGTGTTGCAATGAAAACCATTATGTAGAGTTGTTCCTGACAGTGTGTTTATATAAATCAGCAATCTGAGGAAGAAAACAGAGTAAACCCATTCAGATCTGAGTGCAGAAACATTTCCAGCAGCACTAATGAGATTGTACAGCGCAGAACCGCGTTTGGATGCATTGAGTTCGGTTTGAGGGCGCAGCTTGCTTTCACTCGGCTGAGTTGTCAGTGTATAAAGCCATTAAACGTGATGCGGATAGTGTTCAATATGATGGTACATTTGCTCATTGGTTCGCACTGCTGGTGAGTCTGTAGGTTAGGTGGATTGGCCGTGTTAAATTCGTTGATGTATTCAGGGAGTGAATTCAGTAAGTTAAGTGAGTTAGCCATGGGAAACGCAGTGATAAGGTCAGCAGTCACACGATGCCAGGTTTCATTCCAACAGGTTTATTTGAAATCACAAGCCAGAGGCATGCCAGGATAGAGACGGGAGCTAGGTCTGGTTGAGATGCTGTTTCGAATGTCCCTACAGACCTGATCGGCTGAATTGTATTTTCTGCATTGTTGCGAATCTGTGGTTCTATCAGAGACGACACTGCCAGCGCTTACAGGGCTGTTAAGACATTAGAGACGATGCTGACGGCGTTTCGTGGGGATGAAATTTTATTCATTTGTGTGTTGGAAAATTTGAAACTGAACCAAGGAATACCGAATGGAAGTTTTCCAGAGTATTTGAGGTTTGGAGAGAGTAAATAGGTGGTAAATTCTCTCTTTCAAGTTCGCAAATTTCTGAACGTCAGGCTTTCAAAACTATCGATGTCGGGCAAAGAAATAATGAGAGCAGAATTTCTGTCACTCTGAGAATCCATTTCCAAATATTTGCAGAGACACATTTCGAGACACAGAAGCAGTGAGTTACACCAGGGGAGAGACAGCCTATGGCCAGGTAAAAGTGTAAATGTGGGGTGTGTGTGTGGGGGGGAGGGGGTGTGTGAGCGTTGGAAGTTGTGAGGAAACAATGTCTAATTTGGACGAATTTAGATGTGAAGAAATATCGGAAACGTATGCAGCTGAATAATATTGAGCAAACAACCATCAGAGTTTAGAAAGATTTATACTAATATTCTACATGAAACATTATAAATGGAACTGAGCAGATTTTGTATATTGTCAAGGAAAGGTATTCCATAATGAATAGGAAGTGACCTGTCTCTTGGAGATCGATTTCCTGCTTTAATCCCACGCCTTAAAGATGGGAGGACAATCGGCATGATGTTGGGTTCATTTGATACCCACTGAAATCTGCCAACGTAACTGAGCATCAAAACTAGCATCTTGTTTTGTAGTTTAACTTTCTGTTTTTCTCAACAGTATTTTCTTTAAGCTGAAATAAATTCGGAGCAAAACTGAATGCAACATTAAACGTTCCAATGATATAAATCCAATTCACTTCCGATCATTGCAATGAACAGAGAGAAGTTGCAGCAAAATTAATAAAATGAAATGAAGAAAACTGCATTTACGGAAATTTTACCCAGTACAGATTCAGCCATATGAGAAAGCCCATCGAGCTAAAACATCACCTTCACTTCTCTCTCCATATATACTTCTTCACGTGAGAGAGAAACTGTCTGAAGAAATTATGCGTCAAGACTAAATGTGCGTGTGAATGTGACGGCAATTTTATGTTTGCTGGTTCATTCTGAGACAGTTCCGACTCGGAATGAATCAAGGACAGGTATTCCTTCCAAGGACGAGGTCAATTCCTTGGATTTTGCTGGTGTTATTATTCGCTGAAAGCAGAAACATAATGGTGTGGATTCGATTCCTCTCAGGGAATTTCTTATCCCCTGGGTGCACCATATGTAATCTTGATGTGGTCACATTTGAGCCCCTTTGCAATGGGCTGAAGTGGCCCAGAGGTGAAGGCGAAGGGTTGGTCTTTCATTGTGTATGTGTGGATTTGAATCCTACTCTGGCTGTTACTTCTATCAAAAACAGCTGTGGTTTTCGTTTGTGCCTCGCATCTTTAATACACATTGGATGGAGAACCTTGCTCTTGCCCTTCATTGCACCGGAGATTTGTGATAAATCGAAACCTCATCAACGTCGAAATAAAGCAATTTGTTTCCGTTGTAAGTTATACTGAGATAATGAAAAGGAGTGCAAACGTTTCTTTCCTCCTCTCATTCCATCTTGACTTTCTATGAATTTACATCGAATGAAAGCGAACCAAATAAGGGGAGATCGGGTGCAATATTTTATCCAGTTGGATTGTGAATTTTAATGTAACACACCACACAAAATTTTGATCAGTATTTTAAACAGTCAATTGAATTGGAATCGCAGAAAACTTTTCCAATGAAATGAGCCTTTCATTCTTTCACAACCTTTTGCTGTGTGCATCATACTGGGATCCGTCATCCAGCGTGATCACCAAGTTGGCAACAATATTAGATCCACCAATTTTCTTTAGCAACCACAACTTCTGCACATACGCATCTGTGGTGTGCCCAGTGCCATTTGTTGTCTCCAGGCCTCAGCACATTTCTTGTTTATGAGCTTAAGAGCTTAGTTCCTGATCTGTCTGATCAGTTTGAGAAACCTTTTCTTTCACTTCATCCCATCCCCTCAAAATTCGAAACTTATCAACAAAGTAAGGCATTAGACCAAATGATGCAGTAGTGGAAGTCGGCCATTCAGACCATCGAGTCTGCTCGAACATTCAATGAACTCATGGCTGATCTGATAATCTTCAACTCCATTCTCTTGCATTGCCTCGACAAAGCGTTATCGTCTTTCTGATCTGTCTGGCACAGTTGGAAAATGCACAACAACTCAGCCTTAACAACAGTTTTGGTAAGGAGTTCCACTGATTTACTGGCCCGTGAGCAAAGAAATGACTCCTCATTTCTGAATTAAATAGACAAAATCTAATTCTGGGTTCATGTCCTCTGGTGTCCTCCTCATACCAGAGGGTAAACCAACTGCCCATAACTACCCTGTCAAGATCCCATGAATATTGAACGTTTATAAATGTTATCATGTGATTATACAGGTCCCCTCTGCCTCCTTTGTTTCAAAGAGAATAATCCCAGCCGAACCAATCATTCCACGAAGCTCCGTTTTCTCCTGTGTTGACAATATATCAGAGGCGGAAAGATTACAGTGAATGCGTGGAAATACGTTTGCAAGCAGTGGGTGGCTGAAATCTGAAACACAGTGCATGCAAGGATCGGAGAGGCAAAGTCCACATAACTTTCCGAAGTATTCAGATGTGAATTTGTGATGCCAAGCCATACAAGGCTCTGTATCAAGTGATTTAAAAAGGGGTTGGGATAGTTAAGCGATTGTGATTGAGCAATACAGGTACTCAGTTACAAGAGTGGGTTATTAATACCTGTCCTTCCATTCCCGAACGGACATGTCAGAGTAAGAACTGTGCTGTCTGAATCAGCGTGGGGGAGTGCTGCTGCTCCCGGGGAGACACAATGAGAGTGACTGTGCAAACACGTGACTTATGTAAGCTGTACCTAGAGTCGGTGTTGGAATGAAAATCATTAGGTAGTTTTGCTCGTAGTGAGGTGTTTACTTATAGAAGGTAGCTCAAGAAAATATACATTCTACTGCCCTTTCCCCACTCGCCCATACCACTGAATACCGCCACTATGTAGGACAATTTCTCTCTGAGCACCATCATCCAGTCCTCCTTGCCCCCCAACACTTCCCCATATGGCACAATTTCACGAAATCTCAGAAGATGCAATGCTACTTGTTTACGATGTCTCTCCTCACTGTGTAAGTTTCCAGTGATTTATCTGCCTCTCACTCAATTTACCAAACTGGATGTCCTGCTCACAATGTGATCTCGTCAAGACTGGGGAGAGAAAAACAGAATGGGTGACAAACGCGAGTACACCTATGTTCTGTCTGCAAGCAAAAAAAGAACTTGAGCTTCAAGATTCCTGTCACTGCAAATTCCCATTGTGTTCCTATGCCTCCATGTCAGTTTGGTCTGCTGCAGAACTCCCGCATGGCCTGTGCAAGTTGGAAGAGTGGCACGTCATTTCCGAATGAGAGAACATGCAATCTTCAGTACCCAACATGGAGTTCAATCATTTTAGACCCTGCCCATCTTGTTTCACGTTCCTGCCCCATCTACGCATACCATTCATTCCAAAGGCGGATGGTTTGGCTCGAAAATTTCTCCCCAGATGCACTAGACCTGCAGATTTTGTTCCGATATTTCGACATTTCTTGTGATAACTTTATTCTGTTGTGATTGCCAGCCTTCAGGAAACGTGCGTTTGGACGGGATTGTGGTCATAGGAGATTTATCAACGTGGTGCCTGCGCTCGACCATTCCCCCTGCGAAGATAAGCGAAAGTGCGGGCTGCAGGTGCTGGAGCTCAGAGTCGAGAGTGTAGTGCTGGAAATGCCCAGCTCGTCAGACAGCATCTGAGGAGTAGAAAAATCGAAGTTTCGGGAAAAAAAACCACCGACATTCCATTGCCAGCCGATGCATGGAGGAAGAAAATCTTTTGTTCCATCTTAGGACCCTGCAAACATACGGGATAAATGTGTATTTCAACAGTTTCCTCATTTCACCTCCCCCAACATTATCCCAATCCCAAGCCTACAGCTAGGCACTGCTCTCTGGACCCGGCCATCATTGCCCGTCCGAACTACCACCTTCTACCTCTCTTCATCCATCTATCGGTTTCCCAGCTACCTGAGCACCAACCCCATTCCCCTCCCTCAACCCCGACTCAAAAGCCTCATTCCTGATGAAGGGCTTATGCCCGAAACATCAATTCTCCTGTTCCTCGGATGCTGCCAGATGTTCTGTGCTTTTAAAGTACTACACTCTCGCCAATGCAAAGATAGATGAGCTCGACTGGGGCTCTCTATCTGAGAGCGGAGAAAGCTGACAGAGAAATTGATTAACGTCCACAGAAGTGGAATAGATATGTTTGACTGGAATAATCTTCTTATGGGAAGGGTAAATAACCAGGATTATGGATGAATCGCTACAGGGAGGATGTTCAGTGAAGATTTAGGAAGAATGTTTACATCCGGAGAGGGTTGTTTGTCTGGAACTCACTGTTTGAACGTGTGGTAAAGCTAAGAGTCATCCAAATACTTCTGGAGTATCTAGCTGAACACTTGAGGAGCTAGAGCATGCACGGATAAGGACCAGGTACTGGAAGGTAGGGTGAAGATAAACAGATATATGTTGAAAGACTTGAATACTGTAACTTTCGGTGCAGTAAAATGGAGGCTAGCGCAGCTCAGTGGCACAATGAAAGACGTGGTGGACATCTACTGCATTGTTAAGATCGCGATTCACGGTTTGTGGGTTTGATTCCCCCTAGAATCGCAATTTTGTTCAGATTTCAGCTGATTTAATGATTGTTCTGCTGCTTCATCGTCAGTTCCCCTCGTCTGGAGTTCTCGTCCCTGCTACTGACCAGAGAAGGTTCCTCACTTTCTTGGTGGTGAGTTTTAAGAAAATCATATCATTTGAAATATGATCAGCCAGCAATCGGCTGCTCATTCACAAAACCCACTGCAGATACCCACTGTCTTTCAACGCAGTTCCCTCCCACGGTTGCACAGAGTGTTTCGATTTATTCAGTGTCTTTTTCCCTTTGGGCGCTAGGTTGATGTAGATGGGCTGAGAAAAGACATTGACCTGTTCGATCAGCCGTAATTATGTCAAATGGCGGGGTAGCGCTGGCGGGTGAAATGGCCCCCTCCTATTCCTCTCAGTCTGTGCTGTTTCTGACAGAGGGTTTTAAACAATATCATGATGAAGACAATGTGAATCTACACCACGGAATACCAAGGTCCTCCCGTTTATCCCACCGCTCTCACAGCTGCTGTTGTAGCTTCAGATCAGACAGTGGAGGATTCTCCCAGCTGCTCTTTCAAGCTGCATGCTCCTTCACACAGGTTTCCAACTAGACACATGGAGCAAACTGCCGGTTAGATACTGGGGATTCAGGGAGAGATTTCTCCTTTTTCTGACTCGTGTTTTCACCGCGGTAATAAACATGACTTTCGGGCGTTCTGTATCTTACTCTAGATTCTTATCACTTTACAATTTAAACTGAAATTCAATTTACTCTTGCATGACATTCTTATGTCTTCAGTATTCATGAAAACTGTGCATTATGTCCTTGGATGAAGCCATGGTGAAGATTAATGATGAGTGCAGTATGTTTCATGTTGTCTGTAGGATCTTGCAGAAGCATGTTCGTGAAGTGTGGTTGAATCGAATTCTGTGCTGAATTGAAGCCGACCGAGTGAGAAGCCCTGTGATAATGTAACATTTTCTGTGAACAACGCAGCGACCCTTGGAAACCCAGTTTTCAATCAAGTCTATTTTGCACAACATTTTTCTGTGTCCCATTAAATCAGTGAGTATGAAAAAGACTCAGTCCCGTTCCTGGTCATTGTGACCAAACGACCAAGGCAATCGATGGCAATGATAATTATGATTGACATCGACAGGTGCATTCCTACTCACTAGAGTCACATTGTATTACAGATCATGTAAGCAGAGGAGATGATGATCCTTCTGGCACCCTGAGACAGTGCGACAATTCATCCCACGTCGTTAGTCTCACTCTAAACCAAAAACCAGTTAGCCAACGGACTGAGCTAACCGGCTTCCATTTAATGTAAATCTAAAACAAACAGCTCAGCACATTAACAATCTGTAGTAATTCACGATTGAGTGGGTTGGTTTTTGAAAATTAAACGTACCTTCTGAACAATGAGTGAGACTTTTCCAAGATTGCCTTCTCTGACAGCGCTGGGACATGACTGATATTCTCAATGATATGGAAGTGCCAGTGTTTGAGTTGGGTAGACAAAGTTAAAAATTACACAACGTCAGGGCATAGTCCAGCAGGTTTATTTGGAAACAGTAGCTTTCAGAGAGCCGCTCCATCATCAGGTGGGTGTCTTTCTGCAGAAACTTGATGTGTGTGTCAATATGCGCGATCTTTTGGAAGTTCATCTGGACTTTAATTGATCGTTCGTGGTGTCGATGGTACCCATGACTTAGATGTGTTGGTGTTGGACTGGGGTGGACAAATTTAAAAATCATACAAAGCCAGATTAGAGTCCAACAGTTCACAACCACCTGATGAAGAAACAGTGCACGGAACACTGGTGCTTCCAAATATGCTTGTTCGATACCATCTGATGCTATGTGATTTTTAACTTTGAGAGCTCTTGGTAATGTTTAATTGATCGAAGACTGTTAACGAATTTTCGTTCGTGGAGATGAAAATTTCAAATATTATCCACCTCAGTGTAACAAAAAAAAAGTTTGGATGTATGCTGAGTTTCCACAATGCGCTTGCGCCAAACAAAAGTTGAACCTGCACCTGCCTGATTCGGAGCCAGCTATACGAATGGCTGTACCACTGGCCAGATGCACAGCTGAAATTTTACACGCTGCAGAGCTGTGGTGCTGACAATGACATGAGCAATAACAGTAACAGTCACAAGGTGAACAAAGAACAAAGATAATCACCATCAATGATCCACTTCAAATTGTCTTAAAAAAAACTACCATTCACAATTTGATCAGCCAATCAATGAGGTCGCTGCTGATTAAGAAAATTGCAACTTACTTTGCTGCGTTTTCACCCTAATTAGAGGTAAACTCCAGCCTAATCATAACATCACATATTCCCATTAATTTTCGGGTTTAGATTGCGTTAATGACCTGTCCGTATTTGCAGGAAACTGAACAATATGAAATGAGTGAAAACGTCCTTTCCGTGATGCAATCCAGTGCAGGTTCGGCCAGAAAAGAAAAGACAAAGACATGAAACATCACCCCCATTTCTCTCTGTACCAATGCATTTTCCTGAGTTGGATATTTGCAGGACTTGTCTTTAGTATCGAAAGTATTAATTATTTTCCTGGGAAAGTTTCTTCATAAATCAATTAACATCTGAGTTTTAGAACCTATTTTACTTCATATTAAAATAGTTGAATATCCTTTCCCCCAGCCGAATGTCCCAATCCTCCCTTCTCTTCCATGTAAATAACAGCTGCTCCAGGTGAGGTTGGAGCTCCCAACCTACCGTTCCAATGCTCCTTGCTGCTCCATGTCAATAGCAGCTTCTTCAATTTAATTTGGGGATCCCAGTCTGATGCCTCAATGCTCCCTGCTCCATGTCAATAGAAGCGGTCCAGTTGAGGTTGGATCTACCACTCTCATGACCAAATGTTCACAGGTGCTACATGTCATTAAGGGCTGGTCCTTGTGAGGTTGGTGCTCCTAGTCTGATGTCCAAATGCTCCCTCCACCATGTCAATAGAAGCGGTCCAGTTGAGGCTGGATCTATCACTCCGATGTCCCAATGCTTCCCGCTGCTACTTGACATTAAAAGCTGCTCCAGGTGAGAGTGGAGCTCCCAGACGGATCTCGCAAAGCTCCTTGCTCCATGTCGACTGAAGCTGCTTCAAATTAGGTAAGATCCCGCAGTCTGATGTTCCAATGCTCCCTGCTGCTTCATGTCAATACAGGCTGCTCCAGGTGAGGCTTCATTTCCCAGTCTGATGTCCCAATGCTCCCTGCTGCTCCAAGTCAATAGAAGCTGCTCCGGGTTAGGTTGGATCTCCCAGCCTGCTTCCCCAATGCTCCCTGCTGCTCCAAGTCAATAAATGCTACTCCAGGTGTGGTTGGAACTCCCAGCCTGCTGCCCCAATGCTCCCTGGTCCATGTGAGCAGACGCTGCTCCAGATGAGGTGGGAGCTCCCAACCCTTGCAACTCACACACCTCTATACCAACTTAGAAATAGTGCCCACTGACCATTTCCACCATTGGAGCCATTGGTGGAATATCCGCATCATGTGAATTTAATATTACTTTTCGTCAGCACCGAATCATTAGTTCCAAAATACATTCTTTCTTAAATATTGTTTATCATGTGCATATTGCAGTCAATCCGAAGTTAGATAATGGTGCTAATTGATGTATGCTCAATAAAAATTACATCATATTTTTCATGTTGAGTAACTGCCACTTAACAAGGGCAATGTTTGTAATGAAATCACACTTTTATTACAGGTGAGGGAATGTGGTTTGTATTATTTAAAATGAACTTGTCCACTGTGTACAATGATGAAATAGATCTCAAGTTCAAAGCAAACTTGGTTACGTTGTCATCCATCTTGACATGTGGTGTCCTTTTCTTTCAATGACACGGGTATTAGAACGAAACGTCTGTTAATGACATGCGTATAAAGACACATTAAATCATTTTTCATGCTAATGCTGCATGAATTTGCGATTATTGATCCACAGTTTAGGTTCAGTCTCTGCAGTGAACATGCTACTTCTCCAGTTGTTCATAGTTCAATGTGATGCATCCAGTGTGTGCATAACGTTTTGGAGCTTGATTCCCACATCTTGTGTTTATCTGTGTCTTGTGTCCAGCCTTCATCAATGGCGAGAGCAACGGGCGATAAGAGACCAATGTGAAAGTCTCTCCGTATGCATGCATGGCACCCATATCTGCAATTCTCTTCTGTGCATATTCAGCCAGTTCTCGGTGTCCCAACACCCACGCCCTGCCCCTTTTGAAATATTTCCATTATTTTGTGCTGTCTTTCTGTGCTCTTCTCACCAACATGAATCACTTCTACTCAACCTGCTCCAGATTTCATTTGACAAAACAATCATTTAAAATCCCATGACATAAACATGCGCTTCGCATCTCTTGTATTTTGCTTTTCCGGGATCTCTTTCATATGATAAAAGGTCACAGCAGCTTTGAAAAAGAAAATCGCGTTACTTTTCATTATCCTAGTGCGATCTACGTTTCAATGCAGTTTAAGCAACTGACTCAAATTATTCTTTGAGATTTTATAATAGCGTCGATGCCTATAAATTGACCATTGGAGTTCCAATTTCAATAAGACAGGTGTGAGCATGCAAAAATAGCAACATTGAAAACAGCGACGAGAGTGGGACTCGAAACCACGCGTGCAGAGCACAATGGATGAGCTGTCCATCGCCTTAACCTCTCAGCCACCTCGCCATGTAGTTGAGTGCGTGCATGAATAAGTGAATTGCGTAACTTATGCAGAACAGCAGATATTTCTCCCTGGTCTGGTGAAATGCTAAATAGCACAGTACGGTCCCAAGACTATGGTCTGACCTCTGGGTTGTGGGGCAATGGCATTCCCACTGTGACACTCTGCGCACAGTGATCTAAGCAAAAATGAAGAAAAGACTATTTAACAAAGTCTGTTGAATTCTGTGAAGATTTGAAGTCAACAGAATGAAGAACCCGAGAAAGCAGGATGTGTTCCTTCAAGAAAGAATTGGCTAGAGCTCATAAGGATAGTGGACTCAAGGGTTATGGGGATAAGGCAGGAACAGGATACTGATTGAGGATGATCAGCCATGATCATAATGAATGGTAGTGCTGGCTCGAAGGGCAGAATGGCCTACTCCTGCACCTATTGTCTATTGTCTATTAAATTGCCTGTGAGGAATTGTTTTCAAGACTGGAGGAGAGTGCATAGTGCTCAATGTCATTATTCGGAACACCTTTCTTCTGCTCAGATGTTTTTGATGAGCTCTTCTGTACAGAACAGACACTTTCAAAATCCTAAATAAGACTAAACAGACAATTGAATTCAACAATGCAAAAACCTTGATCTGTGCCATTTTCCTGGGCCATGCAACACCAAGTATGATCACAGCAACACAGTGAGCAAGTGTCAGAAGGAAAATTAGTGCAGTGCCAGAGAGAAAACTGGGAGCAGCAGTTGACACGCGGGGAAGTGCATTTCCCACAACAGGAACACTACCAAAAAGCGGACTGTGGTGGAAGAATTCAGAGCGGGTTTACACTTTGGAATTTGATACCAGAGACACAATGGACATCTTTCATTGAGTCTGTTAAAGATGAAGATTTTAAGATTTCTACAGATGAAAAACAAAATAAAATGTTCATTGGTTAGTGAAGGCAAATGTTGCAATTATATATTTCAAAAATCTACCCATCTTTGCAATGAGTAGCTCCACTGGTGAAGATGATCGTTTAATCCCCGTTACTAGCCATGGAATCAGAGAACTTCGGTTTCCCAAACGTTAAGGTACAAACAGGAATGTGGAGATAAGCATTAATGTGTTGCTCCTGTGATGCAGGTGACAGTGTATGGTATCTCTGTGCCAGTACAGTGGGCTGTACTGCGCTGAAGTTTTAAGTTTAAGCCTCACATGGAGCAGCTTCAATTATTCATTGTCTTGAGGGGTACGGATAGAAGGTGATATTGAGCAAAGCCAAGTTTATGGGAAAATACCCGTGTTTGTGGATTGAGAAATGACCTTTTTTGGATAATGACTCCTTGATCAACAAACATACTGCAAGTATTTAAAACGTGAAGAGACATGTGTGGAGAGAGAGCCAAAGGTGATTGTTCAGCAGGTGGCTAACGTTTCCCATGTGCATTGCTTTAAATTTCAAGAAAATAAATGTTGAACTGGTTTCATGTTACGCATTTTGTTGCAAAGTCGCAAAGGTTATTGCAATAATCAAAAAAGAAAAATCACATAGGACCGATTGAATATTGCATTGAATTGAATTTTGGCCTGAGCACATTTTATCTTCAATGGCGTGCTGCAGAGAAGTACAAATGGTTAACAATACAAAATAACAGAGTCTTCTTGGTGCATTTCTTGGGTGGAGTAAAGAATGTACGAAATATACATAACTTCATGTGAATGTGGTCGAATCTTTAAAGTAGGTGTTGCAAATCCAGTGACGATTCAATTCCTATCATTAGGATATAACTTCTGCCTGCTGTTATTTTAGGACATCAGCTCCATTTACAGAGTTTCACCTTGAATAACACGCCACACCTTACCAATCCATGAACGTTTTTTACTCAATCTTAATCAGTTCTACGTCTTCATGAAATGTCTTTGTGTCTGAAGTGAACCAAATTCGAAATTCTTACGCAACAACACTGACATTTTCTCAATGGTAAATTCCCTCATTGTATGTTTGTTCGTGTATCTTTTAAAACATTGTGAAATCAGCTTCTACGTTTTATTTCTGGAAAGTCGTTCACGATTTAACTAACTCTATTGATTGAAAGAAACTCTCTGTCAAACTTTTCTTAATCATTCACTAATGGTTTTGAAGCTCTAACTAAAGTTATTGATTCACACGAAAGAGGGGATTTCCCTGATTTAGTCATTCAAACCTCACGTTCTGTTAAAATCTCATTTGTTGATTTCAAACTTGGGTGTTTCTGCTCCAGCATTTCCAGATCTCGTGAATAAACTCCATCATTCTTTCCATCTTCCCGTTTGCATCCTTTCTGATATTTTTATGTCTCAGTAAACAACGTCACTTGGCTTTCTAATATCTTGCTATCCAGGAAACAGCGTCGGTGTCCTTTCTAACCTCTTTACGTGTTTTTGGTGGAGAATGAGGACAAGGATTACACACAATGCTCCCACTGAGGGTGACCTGAAGATCTTACAGTTACACTATGAACTCTTTGCTTTTTAAATATGACGTCACTATGTATAAACTCCAATAAGGTAAATTATTATCTATCCAGTTCACGAACATCATCTCCATAGGATCGAAAATTATCTATCACTCCCTTTATTCTTCCACGAAATGTTTGAAAGGTTTGTAAGGCCAACACCTCTAACTCCCCGTGCCCTGAGTGAGCCTCAGCTATTTCTAAAGACGACTCAAGTTCAAATATTTCACAGTGTCTCTCCAGTCATTCCAGTGCAGACTGGTTCTGGACAGTAAATGTCATCACCAAAGGCCACCGTGGATATGAAATCAAACGATTTCACATCGTAATTGTCGTAGCTATTGTGTATCGTATGTCCATGTTCTTTTTCAATGTGTTCATCATTTCATGGGTCCCTGTAGTGAATTCTACTGAATGATTAATTTGTCAATGGAGACATTCCCTTCACCACTCATTCAAAACTCCATGGAACATTGAATGATTTTACTCATACGCTTCCAGAGGATAGTCCTGCCATTACTGGGATGAATCAGTGAACATTCCGGACGTATTCCTGAAGGCAAGGATTTCCTTCTCCAGTTTAGGGGATCATTACAGCACTGAATCCCATGTGTGCGTTCATTAAAACCAAAACAGTTGCAGCAAGACTTTAAAACTAAGATTTTGCATCTGCTTGCATTGGCTGTCCTAAAAATTACATTCCACATTGTGATATGTTTGTGGATGAAAACACTTTTTGAATCTGGAGCAATTCCATTTCAATTTTTTCTAAAAATTGTCATTCACTGTTCTCTCTTTCCCTTTCAGTTTCCCGTTGAATATCCCGTATTCTCTCAGTTTATCTTACGTTTTGAACAATTTCACACAATCTCGCTCCTGATTATCAATCCGAGAAAATGCCACAATTTTGTCAATTTATATGCAGTGCAGCTGTAGGGTGCGGTATGAACAAGTGGAAAGGCATTGGTCATGTGAACCAAATAAAAGAAGCGGGCTGGTAAAGTCTGGCCATTCCATGGCAGTCATATTTAAAACATTTAGCGTAATCTTTAGTCAAATTATATTGGCAGAAAAGAAGAAAACGTAAATGAAAAAAATTGCCGATGTTGAAAATCAAACAAAAACAGTCGATGCTAGAAAATTTCAGGACGTCTTGCAGCATCTGTGGAAAGACGGACCCAGTGGATGTGAAACGTTAACTGTGATTCATCTGCACAGATGGTGCCTGTGATTTTACAGCAATTTCTGTTTTTGTTTCAAATTGGCAGATCTTGTCATCGTTCATGAGAACAGTGTTCTCGAGCATCAAATAGACAGCGTGATAGATAGTGTGAAATGAGACAATAATAATGAATGAGTAGAGAGTGTTGTACTGGTAAAGCACAGCAGGACAGGCAATATCCGAGGAGCAGGAGAATGGAAGACTTAGGCATAAGCCATTCATCAGAAATTAGGCTCGTGAGTCGGGCAGAGGCACAAAGCTGAAGCCAGGTGCCAACTCGCAGGCACCTCCTCCGACTGACCCCGATCACGACCTCTCCTCCCATCACCAAACCACCATCTCCCAGACTATCCACAATCTCATCATCTCTGGGCCTCTCTCATCCACAACCTCCAAACTCATTGTCCGTGAACCATGCACTCCCCGATTCTACCTCCTTCCTTTGATTCACAAACCCGATTGCCCCAATCGACCTATTGTCTCAGCCTCCGCCTGTCCCATCTGAATCATGTCTTCCTACCTCGTCACAATCTTACTTACCCAGTCCAGAAAGTGTGCATTAATATTCGTGACACCCCTATGCACTTCACCTCCTCCATGAATTTCGTTTCCCCGGCCCCCATTGTGTCATCTTCACCATGTACATCCAGTCCCTGCACAAATCCATCTGCCATGGCAGAAGTCTGCAAGCCTTCCATTTCTTCATCACAGACATCCTCATCCACCTGACTGAACTGGTCCTCACAATCAACAACTTATCTTTCCAATCTTTCCACTTCCTCCATCGAAACGGGTAGCCATGGGTATCCGCATGGGATCTTTGTATGTCTGCCTGTTTGTCAGATACGCGAAACTGTCCATCTGTCGCAGTTACACAGGCACTATCCTCCGCCTATTCCTCCGCTACATCAATGAATGCATTGGCGCCACTTGGTGCTCCAACGAGGAGCTTGAATAGCTCACCAACTTTACCAACACCTTCCACCCCGACCTCAAATTTACCCGAATCATCTTGGCAACTTCCCTCACCTTCATGGACCTCTCCATCACCGTATCTGGCGACTGACTAATTACAGATATATACTACAAGCTCACCTACTCCAACAGGTATCTAGACGACATCTCCTTCAACCTTATCTCATGTAAAAACTCCATTCCTTATTCCCAATTCCTCTGCCTCCACCACATATGTTTCCAGGATGACCAATTACACCTCAGAAAGACACAGTTGGTCTCCTTCTCGCACCATCATAAATTGCCTTCCCACGTGGTTGAGAACGCCATCCAGCGCATCTCCTCCACTTCACACACCAAGACCCCTGAACCCCACGCCACTCAACGCAACAAGGACAGAACTTCCTGGTGCTCATCTTCCACCTAACCAACCTCCGCATTAAACGCATCATATCCTTCCACTGATGCCACCTCCACATAGATACCACTACTAGAGAAATATTTCGTTAACCAGCCCTGCCAGCATTCCGAAAACACCATTCCCTCCACGACCCCCTCTTCATGTCAACACTTCCCTCTACCAGACCACAACCCTCTAGTGGCATGTTTCACTGCCACGAAAAGAGGGATGAAACTAGCACCCACACCACTCCGCTCATCTCCAACCAAGGCCCGAAGGGATCATTCCACATCCGTTAGAAATTCACCTGTACAGCTACTAATGTCATCTCCTGCATCCGTTGCCCCCAATGTGGTCTCCTCTACATCAGGGAGACAGGACACCTTCCTGCATATCATTTCCGAGAACATCTTTGGGAAACCTTCACCCACGAACTTCACCGTCTCGTGGCTGAACACTTCAGCTCTCCCTCCTCCCCCGTCAAAGACATGCAGGTCCCGGACCTCCTACACTGCCAAACCTTTACCACCCAACGCCTGGAGGAGGAACGCTACACATTCTGGCTTAGGTCCCCGAACAGCACACGTGATAAATGTGAATTCGAACAGTTTCGTTATTTACCCTCCCCCAAACACAAGCCTTCAACTTGCCACCGCCCTCTCGACCCATTCCATCACTGCCACTTCTGACTTATTATGTTCTCCCTCCTATTCATCCATCGATTGCTTTCTCGCTATTATCCCCTCAACCCCACAGCACTTGTATTTATGTCTCAGCCCCAACTCACAAATCTTTTCCTGAGCAAGGTCTTAAGCCTGAAAACTGAATTCTCCTGCTCCTCGAATGCTCTCTGATCTGCTGTGTTTTTCCAGCATAATACTACCAACTCGGATCTCCAGCACCTGCAGTCCTAACTTTATCTTTGGAATTATCAATGACGTTGGTGTCAAGATATCCCTCGATTGCAGTGATCACAGTGTGACTGAGTCTTCCATTTATTTTGGATGAGAGCAGGCTGGATCTGAAACGAGCGTTTAACACCTAAACAATGGGAATGGGATCAGATAGCGAAGTTAGGGCGGGCTGAAGTGAAGTGGAAAGTTCTGTCAGAAGATGGGTCAATACAATTGCCCAACATCACACAGATTGTAAAAGACACACAGAAGGAGTAAAGCCCTTCAGTGCAGGCACAATGACAGGTAAAGTGGAAGGGAGACAATACACTGCGGTGCAGTGGAATTATTTATGTGAACGGGTTTGATATATAAGCTACTTTACATATGGACTGCCCTCACATTGAAAAAAGGAATTTCCTGCAGTGTAACGGCGACATTTGCCTGTGACATCACAATGTTGAGAGACACTGATGTAGATCCTTCTGTAGCAGCGTGGCCTCGTGAAAGCATGATCGTCCTATAAACCAGAATTCGATACTTCAAAGCTCTCCACTGCACTGTACAACTTATTTGCTGTTCCTGTAGTCAGATCTCAATCGCTTCTCAGTGTATCTTCTTCTGCTTCCTGCTTCACGAAAACACTTGAAATGTGAACAAATCCACTTTCCACTTTCACCAATATTTTGTAACTCCCGAGTTGGCACAGGTACGAGTGACCGATTGGCCTTCTCGAGCGCTCTCACTCTGGTATGATCCGAATGATAAAGTGCACTGTGTTTGATCTGCAGGATGCCCCCACCAGGACGGTACTGTTTATCCCATTCCCAGGGACTGAGCTGTCTCTATTGGCAGAGTATTCAGCCATTTCCCTCCACTTGCAGGCATTATGAGAGGGTGTAAGTGCGGATATGCTCTGAATCTTCCTCTCCCGGACACAGTCAGGTGTAAGAGTACCGCTGGAACTTAGCAACTTTGATTGCGAACTTCCTACAAATATCATTTATTTGAGAGAGAGAGGAAGATGCTGAGCTGGTGGGAAAGAAAGAAATGAGCTGTGGACTCTCTTCCCTCAGTAAAATACCAGTAAGTGCATTTTTGTGCTGCCCATTTGATGTTCAGAATCAATCTTTGGAGAGCAATCCTGCTGAAAGGCTTTTGTTTCAGAGGCGTCGGCTTCTTTGCTGCAATCGGGCATCAGTTAACATCTGAGTCCCAATACCCAGATGAAGTGACTCCGAATGAAACCCTCACTCGCTGAGAACCAGCCCCACAGCCAGGAGGTGCGGGGCTGCAGGTAGTCCAAAGTGGAAGGGAGGATTAAAAGCTAGCCATTATTTTTATCCCTCAATCACTCTGTCACAGAGACAGGGAGAGGGACGGCAGAGACGTGTGACGTCATTCACTTGCCGACAGAAGCCGTTCAGCCCACCGAGTCCACGGCAAATCTCGATCGCTTGCTTCTCTCTGAGGTTATTCATCATTCGTGGTGCTTGTTCTAATAATAAGAAACTGTGTCTGTGACGAAATGCTGTCTCCAACATACTGGTCCACATGTCATTCACGGCTGTTCGTTTCACCGGAGGACCCTGCTGTGTGACACAGGTGGGGAATAACTGCAAGGCGTCATTGGCATGGTACACGCCACAACTGATTTCACTCACTTTCGCCAGTGTATTCCCAGCTCAGGCAAGTGACTTTGCGAATCAGGTCATAAGAGACCGACAGAGAACGGCAAAAAATGCTTCCATAACTTCAAACGTGTGTTTCCTCAAATGTATAAATGTGGCAGGTGTATCTATTTCAGATTCCATTGAGTGTAAGGACGTAGAAGACTCATCTATATGTAATGCGAAGAATGGAGCACTGTTACAGCGAAATTCCGGCAGTGGCATTGCACACACTGAAAGCTGGAATTGTCATCGAGCAAAGGATGCTTTTCAATCATTAATTTTATGGATTATGCGCCGAACACTATCCCTCTAGGCCGCTCTGTTATCGCTGACCACAGCAGTTTCCCGCAGTCTTCAGGTTTTTGTAGCGTACCTTCGAGGATGATGTCAAAAGATCTTCACTGTTATTGTGTGATATACTGTGGCACAGATGTGTTCCAGCTGTGTCAATATAACCACCCTGTAACTTCCCAAATTCTGCTGTTTTAATTGCAATTTCAATCAGAATCAGAAAATATGTCACACTACAGACTGAGGCCATGCAGCCCACCTTCGCTCTGCTGGCTCCACGCAATGAGGAAATGACTGTGCTTTGATTGATTGATTATCACATGGATCTAAGTACAGTGGAAAGCTTTGTTTACGATTGGTCAAGGCGGATCATAGTAATCAAGGACATGCAGATCACAGCGGGAGAAAAGCAAAATTTGACCATACTCAGGAATTCAGGTTACTACGTATAAGGACGTGCGCTCAGCAAAATCCACATTGGCAAGATCAGCATTATTTCAAGCTAGACAATCCATTTCTCATAGCAGCAATGGCTGAGAAGATGCGGTTCGTGAACTTGCTTGTGTTTGTATTCAAGCTTTGGAATCTTTATCTGAACTCGATCTAATCGAAATTATATCGTCTTAGTCTAAAATTCGAATACTCATCCGCAAGGTGAACCTGAGGCATCTCGTATGTATGTCACCTGTCTGAGGCAATATTACACCCGAGGCAAACGAGCCAGAATGGCGCCAGACGTGGTAACCATTAATTAGATGAGTTTTTTTGGTTAACTCAGGCTATTGCTGTAGTTTCAGAGTGAAAGAAGCACAGAGTTTTCAACACAGATCCTTTCCATTCTGACTCGCTTCTTCCAGGAGGCTGCGTTAGCTGCTTTTCCGGAACAGGCCGGTCTTCATTGATAACTGGTGGAACTTATCTTCCATTGTCACGCAGTGTTGGTGGGGAGCAGCTTGAACGCGGTCTTCAGCTCCCTATCAAACACGGGTTTGTCGAGCGGTGCAGGGGTCTGGCAGGAGTGGGAAGTATAGAAATTCTGGAAAGGTGTAAAAAAGGGAGATCATGCATGCAAAAGAAATCATCTTCTTTTCAGAACCCTTATCCAAATAATGCGATCTGAGACAGATAGAAAATGCAGAACTGCAAGGGAAGACTGAACTTCTCCCCACTATTCGGGAACAGTGTCTTTGCTTCTCGAAGTCACGGGGAGGCTTCTGCTGTCTGAATCAGCATGGGATTATACTGCAGCGAGTCCCATCGCACACACAGTTGATGTGTGTACAGTTTTCTACATTTCCTGCAGTTCAGATCATAGATTCCACAGCTCACATCATCCCAGAGTGACAGGGAAGCGAAGGAAACGATTCAGACCATGATCTGAACACAACCTGAGCATGGATTGGATGTGGGAGAGCGGACAGTCTCGACTGGTTCCAGCATTTACAATCCCACTGTGATATTATGTTCACAAGATCTGACCACATGGAAAGAAATGACACAGTGACAAGATGTATTGAATCAGATTCCGTGCAAAACAGAAGCTGATAGAATGAAAAGAGCCATGAGAGCGGGAATGTTACATTATATGTGAGGAAGTTCTTTTCCAGAATCGAGAAGCGTGCACAGTGCTGTTCCCAGGGGTCAATATCTGGATAAGTAGAGTGAATCAGCATCGGCTGTTATTGGACTGCATCTATTGTAGAATGTTGCAAAAGCACGCGCCTTTTGTATGAAGGGGACAACTTCAAAATCCTCAATGATGCAAAACACACAAATGAGGTGAACAACAAAGCAACCGCAGAAACTCGTGATACGTCATGGGGTAAATTCCCTGGCTCAACTTTCACTCAAATTCGCTCTCTGTCAAATTCCTGAGCCTCAGATTCGAACAGTGAATGGTCTATATTAATAAAAACTGGTCGGATCTCACAACTTCAGTGTTTAATACGCTCCTATAAGTACGTCTGACAAGTTATTGATCCCTCACTGTGTTACTTCAGCACGCGTAGAGAAGAAATAAATATAAGAACAACAGTCGCGTATGTGACTGGGATTTGACCCGTTGCTGCTGCAGCCAATCGATTCAGTTGTAATTAAAATTGCTTCCACCTTTCCCGTGTCGCTAATAAGATTGCATAGCTTAATGGTGAGTTTTCATGCGTTGAATTGGACCCCAGCATTCTTTCTCTGGTTGAACTTTACTGGGATATAAAGGCATGGGGAAAGCCACGGTGGTGTTCACTGGAATAAAAGGACGTTTGGAGTGGCACGGTCAGAGTTCACTTGATACAAAGTCGATAAAAAAGACAGACATGACGGTTACTTTGAGATTACATCTCTCAAAAAAGAAAGAGCAGATTTAATGGGACGTTGGGATAGGTAAAGAATCATGCGGGAGAAATCAGGAAAGACTTAGTTGTGTCTGAGTGGAGGTTATCCAGCTGATGGGATGTTGGTAAGAGTAAATCTGAGGGGACTTCCTTCGTTTCGGTGAATTGAAACTCGAGGTTGGAGTCCCAGAACAAACGGCGAATGATGAAGAAGTTTGGAGCAGATTTTATTTTTATTCTGAGAATTATTGAAATCGGAGATGAATTTTCAAAACTAAAATCATTTTAGGAGCTAATTGCATTATTTTTCATCAGCGAGTGAATTTAAAAGCGACAGAGATTCTGGCCTGCCTGGATGGTGAGGCAAAAGGGGCATACTCTCGAAGTGCATAACATTTATCGGAAAGAAATTGCATAATATCTGCAACTGAAAATGTTAAGTACGAGAAGAGCTGCTGGCGTTGATAGGTGTTGCAGCTCATTCTACATGAAATATTATATATTGTAAATACACTGAGCTGTTTGGTTTAGCTCTGCATTGAATGGAAGTCGGTTAGCTCAGTCCACTGACGAACTAGTTATGAGAAAAGTGAGACCAACAGCATGGGATTAATTTTCTCACTGTGTCAGGTTTGCATAAGGATCATCAACTACCCCGCTCTCCCGATCTGTAATACTATGGTGCCTCCAGTGTGTAAGGTTTGGCCTGTAGATGTAAAACATCATTGTCATTGCCATCTGTTGCCTTGAATATTTGGTCACAATCACTCGAAAGGAGAGTGTGTCCATTTAATACTCACTGATCTCCGCTTAAAAATCCTGTGACAAGACTCGACCTTATCCCAGTTTTCACCCTCTGCTCCTCCCAACCGCAAAACTACTTGTTATGCCTTTGCCAGATTTACTGACATAATTCAAACTCCCCAAAGAGATAAATCTAATACTTTTGATTGGATAATGAGCTGTGCGTGTTTGCAGGAAATGGAATGACATGAAATGAGTTAATCAGACATTCCCAGAATGTAATCCTGTGCAGGATGAGCGATCAGAGAAAATCATTAAACTAACATTTCACCTCTGTTTCCCTGTTCACAGATGCAAATTCACGTTGGGGAATATTTGCAGCTTTTCAGATAATAATTGACAGAAATGTGAAACTGGAGTTTTCAAATAAATGCGATGTTACTCAACATTGATTTTAACTGCGTTTTAGTATGATGCACTAATAATCCCTTGTCAATGACAGTAACAATTTCTTTAGATAAGCATTGAACTTACGACCGTGATATTTTCCGCACCTTTAAGAGGCAGGCGTGAAACAGTTGCGCGATTGAAGCCGCAGACAGCAAGCTGGTCACATGCTGTACTCATACCTTAGGAACTTTAACTCAACTGCTCTACTTTTGCTGTGGTCCTAAAATTAAAGCTAACGCAGACGAGGTGAAACTGACATGGACTTGTGATTATTGAAGCATCAGGTTCAGGAAGGGGACACATAAAAATATGCAAAATTAACTTCATTGAGAAATGGGTTTCCGTTGGTTCCTGCGATGTTTACAGACAATGTTACTTTGCCGTTGTCGCCAGGCCTTTCCTTCGATCGGCTTCGATTCGAATCAATCAAACTTCTGAACGTTCATACTGGTAACATGAAGCACACTGCATTCATCAACAATCTTCACCATTCCTACATCCATGAACACGTTGCACGGTTTCCATGAATACTGAAGATGTAAGAGTGTGATACAAGAATAAATTCAATTCCAGTTTAAATTGTAAAGTAGGAAGAATGCACCGTAAGACTCAGAATGTCAGAAATTCATGTACGTCTCCGTGTCCAGAACTGAAGCAAAACAGAGGGGTAATCTGTCCCTGAATGCCCACGTTTGCTTGCTCTATGTGTTCAGTTGGAATCCTGTGTGAAGGAGCATGCAGTCTGACAGAGAGCCTGGGAGAATCCTCGATTGTCTGATCTCAAGCTGCAATAGGAGCTCACCATTCTGGCTGTGAGAACGGTGGGGTAAATGGGAGGACCTTGATATTCCGTGGTGTAGATCCACACTTCAACATGTTATTGTTGAAATCCCTCTGTCAGAAACAGCACTGACAGAGAGTAACAGGAGGACGCTATTCCAAACACCGGTCCTACCCCGCCATTTGACATCGTTATGACTGACCAAATACATCGATATCTTTCCCCGATCCATCCACAGCAGCATGTCGCCCAAAGGGAAAAAGACATTTAAGCAATCGATGATGCCTGCGCAACTATTGGAAGGGAATGCGTTTAGATTCAGTGGGTTTCTGCACGAAATTTGTAGGTTCCCTGGGTTAGCAGTTCATTCTGGTCTGATCATGCTTCAAATGATATGATTCCGTCAAAACTCACCAAAAAGGGGGTAAGGAATTTTCTGTGTTAAACAGCAATTTCGAGAACCCCAGACGACGGGAATTAACGATGAATCAGCAGAATAATAATTGAATCAGCTGAAATCTAAACTCCGATTCTGGTGGAACTCAAAACAACAAACTTTCTATCGCAACGTTAACAATGCTCTAGAAATCTAACGCACTTTCCATTGCACCACCGAGCCGCACTAGCCACAGTTTTACTTTACTCAACGTTGTGGCTGTCATCGAGAACATATAAGAAATCTCCAGGGGAGTTCTTCAATGAGATCTTTTATTTGCAGACAAAAAACCGTGACTCTCAGAAAGCAATTTCTTGAACGACCCGAAACTCAGGTTCCGTGGCTCTTTATTCCTTTTCTTTTATTATATTTTTGTTAGCTTACCTGGATGCCCAACTGTGTTAGTCAGAATTATTTCACTCCAAGTATCCAATAAACCACTATCGCTCTACTTCTGCCGATAGGGTTTTTCTATTGTCACGATTATGTATTTTACTGCCACCTCTGCTGCAATGATCTTACAGCCCAGACTAACCTGTCATGATTAGATTTTTCGCTACCCCATCTACCACAATGTTTTCCTGTCCCAAGCTGATTAAATATTTAATGCCTTTTCTCTGCTACAAGTGTTTCAAGCAGACTGACGTTACTAACTATCTATGAAATACTTAATGTCAAGTCCTAAAGATTTATTGTCACGACTTGTCCAAATCTGCAATGATGATATTTAGCTGGCAAGGCTGACGGTAATAATTGTTATTATCTCAGCCTGTCATAGTAACCATTCAGCCCCAGTCTGACTCTGCTAATTGGTGGAGGAGCATTCCACTATGCTTATCCCATCCAGCCACAGTGGCCCCATCCTGCCACAGTGACCTTTTGACTCGTATAGTATTCCACAGACCTCTTGTAACAGATCGACAGTAGTATCCATGCTTTTACCCTTCCCATGCTTTCTTGATCGGTATTTGCCACATGGTGTTCCGACCTTTGATCAGATATCTGTTTGTCTTCGCCCCACTTTCCAGTACCTGGTCCTTATCCATGTGTGCTCCAGCTTCTCAAGTATTCGGCTAAATACTCCTGAAGTGTTTTGATGACTCATAGCTTTACCACACGTTCAAACAGTGAGTTCCAATTATACAACACTCTCAGAATGAAAATGTTCTTCCTATATCTCCTCTGATTATCCTGCCTTTGCATTTAACGTCGATCTATGTAAACACTTTCCATAAGAAATTTCTTCCTCTAACACGTATCTATCCCCTTACTGTATACCTTCAACTCTTCCGCAATCACTCTTCTCCGGTCTCAGATCAAGAGCCTGAGCTAAGCTGATTTATCTTCCCCAAGACGAGATTGTCGTGCGGGAAAAGTACAGCTGATCAGGCAGCATCTGAGGAGCAGGCGAACCGACGCTTCTGGCATACGCCTTTCATCAGGAATTAGACGTGTAGGTGGGGGCGGAGAGATAAATGGGCGGCAGTTGGGGTTGGGTGGAAGGTAGCTGGAAAAGCGCTAATTGGATGGGGGCGAGGGAGAAAGTGATAAGTCAGAGGGGGAAAGTTTAATAGGTCCGGAGGGATGTGCCGAGTTGGATGCTTCGGACTGTGATAATGTGAGGGGAGGGGAATTGAGGAAGATGTTGAAATCCACATTTATCCCGTATGGTTGCATGGTCCCAAGGCAGGATATGGAGTGATTTTCCCAAGCAGCGGGTGGTTACGGTTTTTTGGTGGCTTATGCCCGAAACGTCCATTGTTCTGTTCTGCAAACCACATTTCAGGGGAGATGTGAAATACTAAAGACTGAAAAAAGGACACAAAAATCTTATAGAATCAGAGTTAATGGAATTAGATGCAATGCAGACAGAAACCATTTGGCCAAATGAGTCTGCTCTGTGCCGCCAAAGAGATTCACACTCCCTCACCCTATCTTTCTAAACCCGCATTATTGATCCACCGACAAAAATAGAAATGAGTTCAAAAGCTCAGCGGGTCAGGCAACATCGTTGGAGAGAAATCAGAGTTAACATTGCGAATCAAAAGGTGTTCCAAGAAATGGCCTGTTGATCCCAAATGGTCATTCGGTTTCCCTGACCTGCGATTCCTACTTTTGTCTTTGATTTTGTCTTTGATTATACAGTCCATTCAGGTTTTGTTTGCCATCTCCCTGAAGTGCACATCTTTGGACATTGAGAAGGAATTGAAACAGCCGGAAGAAAGCCACACGGAAGAGATGAGAAAAGGAGTGTGCAAATTCCACACAGTCAGTCACATAATTCTGGAATCGAATGCAGGTTTCTAGCCTGTTAGCCCTCGCAAGCTGCAAGCGCCCGTCCCGGATGCGAAATGAACCCAATCTCACGCAGTGACAGGCAGTGGTATTGCCCTGGTGTTCAATGCAAAAAGAAGCCTATGTATCAGTACTGGAAATCAATAATTGATAAACTATCCAAACTCTTTTTTTAAATCACTTGATCGACAGCCTTGTACGTCTTGTCGACAAAAATTCACATCGGAATACCTCTAAAAGATATGAGGATTTCTGCCTCTCCAACCTTTGCATGCACTGAGTTCCAGATTTCAACCACCCGCCGTTTCAAAACGAATGTCTGCGCATTCACTCAAATATTTCTTCCTCTGTTCTTAAATCTATTACCCCGTGAGTGATTTCTCCATTATGGGCAAACTTTAGTTTCAGTCTACACGATCCGTATCCCTGATTATTTTCTATATCTCAATTATGTCTCCTCTCGATCTCTTCTGCTCTAAGTCTATCCAGTCTATCCAATCTCTCTTCATAACAGGAGCTCTTTTCCTCAGACTATGTCCTGGTAAATCACCCCTGCATCATTGCCAGTGCTAATGTGATTGCAGAAATGCACACAATAGTCTAGATAGAGCCGAATGAGCAAGTGAAACAAATGATGTTGCAAACCGCAGAAAGAGGTCGTTTTGAAAAAAAGTTTCTTTTCCTCAGTGCTGCCCTGTGTTCTTTTCCTGAGCCTGAAGTTCCAATATTATCTGATCCATGCCAGTAAAAGGTGCTACTTGAACATTGATCTCAAAACCACGGTATCGAAATGGATTGACTGCTCTGAAGGTCGCAATGGTATGATTGAGGCATGTTCACCCAGCAACAGGGAGCGCAGCAGCACAGACTGAACAGGGTTCAATTTGAAAATGATTGTAATGGAAATGGGAGGGGGAACTTAAAGGAGGTCAGTGATTGTGAGAGGGAGAGAAGTCTCCAAGAATGGGTGAGTCTGAATTCTGACATTTATCTCAGAGGGATGTGTGAGAGAGGGGTTTGATGAAAAAATCATAATGTCAGAGAAAGTTTTCATGTCAAATCACTTAATTCATTTCTGTGTTTCTTTGGCATGTACCACAAGGAGTTAAGATGGGTAGAACATTACATGCCGTAACTCGGATTCAATCGAGGTTCCTGCGGCCACAACGCACAACACTGAACATTATACGATCCCTGGGCCATGCAGAGATGCGTGTTTGAAAAAAGCAGTAACTACAGTGACATAGGGCATGTTAGGAAGAATGCAGAGACACAACAGGACTATTTGGCGAGCAATAATATACATGTGACAACTCAGAATTGGCTGTATATTCAAATTGGATATTTCAAGAGGCTGAGTAAGATCCATCGAGCACTGCATGTTGAAGAGTGAGGGTGATAGATTTTCACAAAACATCAAATTCTCAAGGGATACTGCAGGATATTGTTGAAATGTATGTTCCAACAGTAATGAGGTTTCACGATTGTTGCCACACGAGCTTCCCCACACAAGGAAGTACCCATTTCTACAGTGGATCACATAATCCCAATTCCTCCACCCAGATTCAATGGTGCAGTTGCAAAGATCAACCGGGAAATTGGGATGGAAATGAGCACGTGAAGCTACTGTGTCGCACCAGTGATGTGTTCGGTGAGCACACGGTCCTTCTATGATGATACAGAGGCGCATGAAATTCCGAGGCTGGGAGTTCTCCTGGTCAAAGGCGGGGAGGAAGGGCATATTTGTCTCCGGTTATTAGATTATTAAGGTACAACAGCAGCATTAACCCGCACTGCCGATTGTCTCAGTGGAAGCGTGCTGCAGCCTTAAGCGAGAGGTCGGTGTTTTGCAAGCATTCAGTGCAATTTTCCTTAACAATGCACTGTTTTGTTATTTTGACAGGTAAGAACTGTTTTTTGGTCACATCATCCTCTTGCTCCCAGCAAACACTCCAGTACAGCGTACATCAGTTTCATTCCAACACAGCCACATGTCATATTCTCACTCCCTCTGAGATGATTGGAATTGCCAATGTCATTCTCTGGGATGGAGCAACGTAGCATTGAGATGGTAGTGTAGTGAACAAAGAAGAACAAAGATCACAGAATATTTATAGCCCAGGAACAGGTCTTTTGGACCTCCCAGCCTGGGATGAACAAAATCAACTGTCTAAACCTATCACCCAATTCCTAAGCACCTGTTTCCATCTGCTCCCCATTTACTCACGCATTTATTAAGGCGCACCTTGATTGAAACGACCGTGCCTGCCTCTCCTACCTCTGCTAGCAATGTGTTCCAGTCACCTACCACCCTCTGTGCTAAATACTTTTTACATCTATCTTCCTTAAACGTTTCACCTCTCAACTTGAATGTGAGACCTCTCATTATTGAATCCATTACCTGGGGAAAAAGCAGCTCTATACACCCGGTCTTTACCCTTCAAGATTTTACAGACCTCAATCAGGACCCCTCAATCTCTTTTTTTTCACTGAAAACAATCATAAACTTCTTAACCTCTCTTCACAGCAAGCATCTTCCATACCAGCAACATCCTCGCAAACCTTCTCTACACCCTTTCGTAAACGTCCACTTCAACTGGGTAACTTGACGACCAGAAATATGCACAGTATTCCTAAACGCGGCCGAACCAAAATCTTCTACAATTTTTGCATGACCTGCCAGCTCTTACATTCAAAGCCCGGTCCTCTGACGACAAGCATGCCATTTGCTTTCTTCATCGCTCTATCGACCTGTGCCACCATCGTCATGGTACAAAGGACCTGAACTCCCATATGTCTCCGCTCATCAAATTTCTCCAAGGCTGTTCCGTTTACTGTGTCGGTGGTTCTAGAATTAGGCTTCCCAAAATGCATCATTTCACATTTGCCTCGATTGAACTCCGTCTGCCACTTCTCCACTCTACTCTCCCGTCTATCTATATTATTCTCTATTCTTTGAAGACCCGTATGCTTTCTGCTACTCACCAATCTTCGTGTCAAAAGCAAATGTAGTGGCGATATATTGGGCTAGCAACACTTGGAGACTGGAACATGGCAGCTGCTGGTATTTAAATCGATGAATAAAATCTGGAATAATAACCCCCATCAGAGGAACAGAGGCAAAAAGTTTTAATTTACTGAAAGCCCATTCATTCTTGTCCCTTGGAAAGGGGAATTTGCCAACCTTAATGAGACCTGCCAACATATCACTCCAGACGCACAGCAGTGCTTTTCAACGATAGAATCCCTCTGACTCAGTTCAAGGTGAATTAAGAATGATCAGCAAATAAGGTTCAGACCATGATGGCCACACTCCGTGGGAGAATAAAGAAGAATAAAAAAAATCGTTCCCAAGAATTTCGATGGCATATGTTATTGCATTTCTCCCATTTCCTTCATTTCTGTCCAGGAGACATCGGAAGGTAAAGGTCATCTAATCGAGACTGTGGTGAAATTCACTTTTTATGGCCCATTCTTATTATGTTCTTTCTTTCTCTCTTTTCAGCTATCTCTGGGAAGTGGTGGTGCAGTAAGGCTGCAGTATGTTTGAAAGAGTAGTTTCGAATTGCCCTGTTGTTAGTTGTGATATTACTTTATGCCGCATGCCCTCGGACTGTCTCACATTTAGCAATCATGCTTCGCTGTGTCTGAACATGCATTTGGTTTGCCAGTTTTGTTTGTGTTCCTTGTTAAATGCTTTCTATTTTGCGATTCGCTCAGTACATTACGAATTAACAGGCTTTCTGAAGTAATTTCCAGCGGCCAAAATCTTCAATTGAGGATCTGGAAACATTTCACGGAATATTGCCAGTCAGAGCAAAAGTAAGAAAGTCCTTTGTTTCGGCAGTGTTTCACAATCCTACCTTTCCCGTGAGCAGTCGAACAGACTAAAAGATTGTGCCACAGTCTGCGATGCTAAAAAGTGATCCTTTAAAGCAGGTGTAATAAGCAACACAACGTTATTGGTTTACACCGCGTGGGAACAGATACTACTGTGTATGACGTCCATGCTCACCACATAGCCAAAATTAAACACGTCCCATTCTCCAGCATTTGGCCTAAATCCCTCTAAACCCATTCTATCCAGAAAATCATCCGGTTACCTTTGCAATTTTCTGAGCGTAATAGCCTCGTCCACATTCGCGGGTCGCTTATTCCATACACGCACAACCTTCAGTGTGGGAAATGTGTCTCAGGTACTTTGTCAATTTCAGCCAAATCACCTTAAACCAATGCTCTCGAGTTTTCAACTCGCCCCAGCTTAGGGAAAACACGAATGTACTCAGTTTACAACCCTTCCATCAGATCATATCGCAGCCGCTACGCTGCAGGGAAACTTGTCCCAGCCTATTCCACCTCGCCCAATGGTCCAAGCATTAACGACATCCTTGTCTTTATTTTGTCATCAATTTATCATGTCTTTTTTTGAAGTTCTCAAAATGTCAGTTACGCTGGACAACCACGAGCTGTTGGAAACTGAAAGATAAAACGTAGAATGGCTTCAACTTTCAGTGCTGGACACCACTCAGCCGCTGCAGGGGCGGCCGCGGCTTGTTTCTGTGCTGTAGTGGTCATCGCATTCGCCTTACACGCGAAAGGTCCCCAGTTTGAAACTGGGCAGAAACTACTTTGTTCTTCAATTGCAGCACTTTACATGGACAAAAATTGAGCTTTCTTGCTTGCTTTCCCATCAACAAACCTGCCTTCGAAGTTGCTTTAACAAATCTGCTCTCGTAGTGAAATGTAATGTAACACAATTCCATTTAATTACTGCGCAAAGCATTGTAAAGTTTTTCTCCAACCTGGCTCTGATCATAAGTCATTCTGTTTGAGAATGTAGTTACCGTGTTCTGATCCTTCCATAAAAAGCAGTTCCGTGTTTGCATTCCTTGCGCAGGCGACCGGTTCAAAGACAGGGAAGAAGCTGATGCGCTGGTGTCACAGTACACTACGGATTGCTGAACTAGTCTGTCTGTCAAACGTAGCCCAAAGTCGTCTCTGAAAGATCTCATTTGGAAGTTGTCTGACGTTATTCAACGTGCGAGAATTGGCACCAGAGATCCTGAATCATGTTTTGGAGCAGTTCACACGTTAGTGGCTCATTCAATCAGCAACAGCAATGAAAGAAATTATGCTCTCCGAGGAACCTCTGGACCTACGCTTTCAAAGCACCGCTAGTATTAAGGTGACATCCGAGATCTAAGCCATGTTGGAACTGAAACGGCGGAAACGAGAGACAGGATGCAGAATGATATCGCACTCATTTGGTTTTCTTAAATCAATGACGGGCAGGAAACTGTAAACGGCCAGGGCGAGTGGGAAAGTGAGGCAGTTGCAGCTCTGGTGAAACTCCTTCTTTGTGAGTCACTCAGCAAAAAGAGAGGTGAAGGTGACTCAGGCGTGAGAGCTCTTCACATGGAGATCAAAAGGCATTCAAGGGCAGTTAGCACCTCTTCCGGAGTGGGGGTGTGGTGAGGTGCTAACAGAACCTCTTGACTTCTGTACCTCCGGTTTTAGTGTGGAGAACATTCTTTGGGACTATTATTCTGAGAAACAGACACAGTGACTGAAACTATGCTGCACGGTATGATGTGTAACACGGCCTGCTCAGCTTTGTGCATTTTCCCTGCAGTCCCGTGTGTTTCATGTTCCGTGTAATCGTGAAAGTTGTCCTGTTTCGAGCAATGAGTGAAAACATTTAGCAAAGCAAGATTCGAAATTGCAATAAAGTCAAGCAGCTCATGGTTATTTCAACAATCCTTAACCTAACATATACTCACGCACTCACAGATACATTTTTAGTTGAAAAAGTCTGAGAAGATACACTCAAGTGACCATTGTTTTTTTTTTTGGCTGGATTGATGGGCTATCATTATCTGCTGCGAAATTCATATTTAAGCCAGACACATGCCAGTAGCTGTGCGAGTCGGACAGGGATCATGGAACCCTTTTCGTGTGACTTTGCATCTGTTGGTTTGAATCCCGCCATAGGCATTTATGCTGATCAACTCCAACAGCTTGTTAAAATGCTGTTTCGATCCCCGTTATATTGATGTTCAAAACAAAACTGCGGTCTGGGAATGTGCTGAATATTTAAAGTGTCAGTCCTGTCATGATCATGTTCTCCTTCCGCGCAGAAAGTCGCAAGCAGCTCTAATGTTGCTTTGTTTTCCATGCAAGTTGAGTTTTTACTGGAACGGAATGGAGAATTTTATTTCATCGCTGTTGTGAAACAAGGTCCTGCGGAGACTCGACTCGTCGTTGTTTGGTTTTCTGGCCAATGGGAAAATCGTTCCCAAGAATTCCGATGTCATATGTTATGCCATTTCTCCCATTTCCTTCATTTCTGTCCAGGAGACATCGGAAGGTAAAGGTCATCTAATCGAGACTGTGATTGGTGAAATTCACTTTTTATGTCCCATTCTTAATATGTTCGCTCTTTCTCTCTTTTCAGCTTTGTCTGGGAAGTGGTGGTGCAGTATGTTTGAAAGAGTAGTTTGGAATTGCCCTGTTGTTAGTTGTGAGATTACATTATGCCTCATGCCCTCGGATTGTTTCACATTTAGCATTCATGCTTCGCTGTGTCTGAACATGCATTTGGTTTGCCAGTTTTGTTTGTGTTCCTTGTTAAATGCTTTCTATTTTGCGATTCGCTCAGTACCTTACGAATTAACAAGTTTTCTGAAGTAATTTCCAGCTGCCAAAATCTTCAATTGAGGATCTGGAAAAATTTCACAGAATATTGCCAGTCAGAGCAAAAGTAGGAAAGTCGTTCGTTTCCGCAGTGTTTCAAAATCCTACCTTTCCCGTGAGCAGTCGAACAGACTGAATGATTGTGCCACAGACTGCGATGCTAAAAAGTGATCCTTTAAAGCATGTGTAATAAGCAACACAACGTTATTGGGTTACACTGCGTGGGAACAGATACTACAGTGTATCACGTCCATGCCCACCACATAGCCAAAATTAAACACGTCCCATTCTCCAGCATTTGCCCTCAATCCCTCTAAACCCATTCTATCCAGAAAATCACCCCGTTACCTTTGCAATTTTCTGAGCGTAATAGCCTCCTCCACTTCCTCTGGTAGCTTATTCCATACACGCACAACCTTCAGTGTGGGAAATGCGCCTCAAGTACTTTGTCAATTTCAGCCAAATCACCTTAAACCAATGCTCTCGAGTTTTCAAATCGACCCAGCTTAGGGAAAACACGAATGTACTCAGTTTACAACCCTTCCATCAGATCATGTCGCAGCCGTTACACTGCAGGGAAATCTGTCCCAGCCTATTCCAACTCACCCAATGGTCCAAGCATTAACGACATCCTTGTCTTTATTTTGTCATCAATTTATCGTATCTTTTTTTGAAGTTTTCAAGATGTCCATTACGCTGGACAATAACGAGCTACTGGAAACTGAAAGATAAAAGGTAGAATGGCTTCAACTTTCAGTGCTGGACACCACTGAGCTTCTGCACGGGCGGCCGCGGCTTGTTTCTGTGCTGTAGTGGTCATCGCATTCGCCTTACACGCGAAAGGTCCCCAGTTTGAAACTGGGCAAAAACTACTTTGTTCTTCAATTGCAGCACTTTACATGGACAAAAATGGTGCTTTCTTGCCTGCTTTCCCACCAACAAACCTGCCTTCGATTTTGATTGAACACATCTGCTCTCGTAGTGAAATGTAATGTAACACAATTCCATTTAATTACTGCAGAAAGCATTGTAAAGTTTTTCTCCAACCTGGTTGTGATCATAAGTCTTAGTATTCATGATTCGCTGTGTCTGAATATGCATTAGGTATGCCAGTTTTGTTTGTGTTCCGTGTTAAATGCTTTCTGTTTGCGATTCGCTCAATGCATTACGAGTTAACAGGGGTTCTGAGGTAACTTCCAGCAGCAAAAATCCTCAACTGAGGATCTGGGAAAATTTCACGAAGTATGGTCAGTCGGAGCAAAAGTAAGGAAGTCGTTCGTTTCTGCAGTGTTTCACAATACTACCTTTCCCGTGAGCAGTCGAACAGACTAAATGATTGTGCCACAGACTGCGACGGCAAGCTCCGCTGAAAAGTAATCCTTTAAAACCGGTGCAAGCAACACAAGGTTATTGGGGTACAGCGCGTGGAAACAGATACTTCGGTGTATCTCATCCATGCTCACCACATCACCAAAATTAAACAAGTCCCGTTCCGCAGCATTTGGCCTTAATCCCTGTAAACCCATCCTATCCAGAAACTCATCCGATTACCATTGCAATTTTCTGAGTGCAATAGCCTCCTCCACTCACTCTGGTAGCTCATTCCATACACCCATAACCTTGTGTGTGGGAAATGTGCCTCGGGGTCCTTTATCAATTTCAGAGCACTCACCTAAAACCTATGCTCTCGAGTTTCCAACTCATCCGAGCTTGGGTAAAACACGTAAATACTCAGTTTACAATTCTTCCATAAAATCATGTCGCAGCCGTTATGCTGCCGGGAAAGTAGTCCCAGCCTATTCCACTTCACTCTACAGTCCAAACATTGACGACATCCTTGTCTATATTTTGTCACTAATTTCACGTCTATTTTTTTTTAACTTTTTCCAGATGTCAATTACCCTGGATAACAATGAGCTATTGGAAAAAGAAAGGTGAAACGTAGAATGGCTTCAACTTTCAGTGCTGGATGCCACAGAGCTATAAGGCAGCCGGTTGAAGCCAGTTTCTGTAGTGTAGTGGTCATCCCGCTCGCCTCACACGCGAAAGGTCCCCAGTTCGGAACTGGGCAGAAACTACTTCGTCCTTCATTTGTAGCGTTTTACACGGACAAGAACGGAGCTTTCTTGCTTGCTCTCCCATCTGAAAACCTGCCTTCGAAAATGCTCGAACAAATCTGCTCTCTTTGTGAAATGTGATGCAATTCCATTAAAATAGTTTGCAAAGCGTTGTAAAGTTTTTCTCCCATCTGGGTCTGATCATATGACATTCTGCTTCAGAGCGTAGTTACCGCGTTCTGAATCTTCCACCAAAAGCAGTACCGCGTTTGCATTACTTATGCAGGCGGGCCCGTTCAAAGACAGGGAAGAAGCTGACGCGCTGGTGTCACAGTACACCACGGATTCCTGAACTAGTCTGTCTGTCAAATGTAGCCCAAAGTCGTATCTGAAAGACCTCATTTGGAAGCTGTCTGTCGTTGTTCAACGTGCGAGAATTGGCAGCAAATGTGCTGAATCATGGTTTGGATCAGTTCGCTCGTTCGTGACTCATTCAATCAGCAACAGCAATGAAAGAAATTACACTCTCAGAGGAACATTTGGACTTGTGCTCTCATAACGTCGCTAGTATTAAGGTGCGTCCCGAGATCTAAGCCGTGTTGGAACTGAAACGGAGGAATCGGCAGAGAGTTTACAGAATGACATCGCATCCTTTTGGTTTTCTTTAAATCACTGACGAGCAGGAAAATGTAAACGGGGAGAGCGAGTGGGAAAGTGAGGCAGTTGCAGCTCTGCTGAAATTCCTTCTTTGTGAGTCACTCAGCAACAAGAGACGTGAAGGTGACTCATGCGTGAGAGCACTTCACATCGAGAACAAAAAGCACTCAAGGGCAGTTAGCACCTCTTCCGGAGTGGGGGTGGGGTGAGCAGTAACTGCAGTTACTATGTTCAGAAACTGCCTTTCCGATTGACTTGGACAGAAACTGCATTTCTAATATGCACCATGGAGTTTAGCAAAATTTATTGAGTCGCTCCTTGTCGATTCCCACACAGGTTTCCAACTCAGTTGATATCCATGTGGCTCATGACCAGGTGTGAACATCTCTGCAGTAAATTGCACGGTTAAGGTAAAAGGCAAGGAAAGTGGCATCTCGAACAGACACAGTGACTGAAACTATGCTGCACGGTATGATGTGGAACACGGCCTGCTCAGCTTTATGCATTTTCCCTGTAGTCCGGTGTGTTTCGTGTTCCGTGTAAAAGTGAAAGTTGTCCTGTTTCGAGCAATGGGTGAAATCATTCAGCAAAGCAAGAATCGAAATTGAAGTAATGTCAAGCAGCTCATGGTGATTTGACCAAATCATAACCGAACATATATTCTCCCGCAGTCACAGATACATTTGTAGCTGAAAAGAGTCTGAGAAGATTGACTCAGCTTACTATTGATTTTTGTCCGGATTGATGGGCTTTCATTATCTGCTGCGAAATTGACATTGTAGCCGGGCACATCCCAGCAGCTGTGCGAGTCGGAGATGACCATGGAGGACCCTCAACTGAGGACCTGGGAAAATTTCACGAAGTATGGTCAGTCGGAGCAAAAGTGAAGAAGTCGTTCGTTTCTGAAGTGTTTTCAAGATGTCAATTACCCTGGATGACAACGAGCTATTGGAAAAAGAAAGGTGAAACGGAGAATGACTTCACCTTTCAGTGCTGGGTGCCACAAAGCCGCAGCGCGGCTGGCTCTGAGTTGTTTCTGTAGTGTAGTGGTCATCACATTCGCCTTATACGCGGAAGGTCCCCAGTTCGAAACTGGGCAAAAACTGCTTTCTTCTTCAATTGCAGCCTTTTACAAGCCGAGCGGTCTAAGTTGCTGGATCCCGGTTCCAGTCCTGAATGGGGCGTGGGTTCGAATCCCACAACTGCTATTTCAGCTGATCAACTCCATCGCCGCAGCACTGTTAAAATGCTGCTTCGATCCCCGCTGCATGGATGCCCTCGCGAATTTTACTGTGGTATGGAAACGTGCTGACCATTGCAACGTTTCTCTGCTGTCGTGATGGTAATCGCTTCGACTCTCGCTTTACATTGCAGGCAAGTTGTGTTTTTACTGGAACCGAATGGAGACTGTTATTTCATCGCTGTTGTGAAACAGAGTCCTGCGGTGAGTTGATTCATCGTTATTTGGCTTTCAGGCGAATGGGAAAATCTTTCCAATGAATATGTTATTGAATTTCTCCAATTTCCATCGTTTCCATCCTGGAGACATCAGAAGGGAAAGGTAATCTCATCGAGACTGTTATTGTTGAAATTCATTTTTTTATGGCCCATACTTATGATATTCGTTCTTTCTCTCTTTTCAGCATTGTCTGGGAAGTGGTGGTGCATTAAGGCTGCAGTATGTTTGAAAGAGTAGTTTGGAATTGCTCTGTTGTTAGTTGTGAGATTACTTTATGCCTCTTGACCTCGGACTCTCTCACAGTTAACATTCATGCTTCGCTCTGTCTGAATATGCATTAGGTATGCCAGCTTTGATTGTGTTCCGTGTTAAATGCTTTCTATTTGCGATTCGCTCAATACGTTACGAGTTAACACGGGTTCTGAGGTAACTTCCAGCAGCAAAATCCTCAACTTAGGATGTGGGAAAATTTCACGAAGTATGGTCAGTCGGAGCAAAAGTAAGGAAGTCGTTCGTTTCTGCAGTGTTTCACAATACTACCTTTCCCGTGAGCAGTCGAACAGACTAAATGATTGTGCTACAGACTGCGACGGCAAGCTCCGCTGAAAAGCAATCCTTTAAAACCGGTGTAAGCAACGCAAGGTTATTGGGGTACAGCGCGTGGAATCAGATTCTTCGCTGTATCTCATCCATGCTCACCACATAACCAAAATTAAACAAGTCCCGTTCCCCAGCATTTGGCCTCAATCCCTCTAAACCTATCCTATCCAGAAACTCATCCGATTACCATTGCAATTTTCTGAGTGCAATAGCCTCCTCCACTCACTCTGGTAGCTCATTCCATACACCCATAACCTTGTGTGTGGGGAATTTGCCTCGGGATCCGTTGACAATTTCAGACCACTCACCTTAAACCTATGCTCTCGAGTTTCCAACTCACCCGAGCTTGGGTAAAACACGTAAATAATCAGTTTACAACCCTTCCATAAAATCAGCCGTTATGCTGCAGGGAAAGTTGGCCCAGCCTATTCCACTTCACTCTACAGTCCAAACATTGACGACATCCATGTCTATATTTTGTCACCAATTTCGCGTCTATTTTATTTAACTTTTTCAAGATGTCAATTAGCCTGGATAACAACGAGCTATTGGAAAAAGAAAGGTGAAACGTAGAATGGATTCAACGTTCAGTGCTGGATGCCACAGAGCCGCAGGGCGCCCGTCTGCGGCTGGTTTCTGTCGTGTTGTGGTCATCACGTTCGCCTAACACGCGAATGGTCCCCAGTTCCAAACTGGGCAGAAACTGCTTTGTCCTTCAATTGCAGCCTTTTACACGGACAACAACGGAGCTTTCTTGCTTCCTCTCCCATCTGCAAACCTGCTTACGAAAATGCTCGAACAAATCTGCTCTCTTTGTGAAATGTGATGCAATTCCATTTAATTAGTTTGCAAAGCATTGTGAAGGTTTTCTCCAACCTGGTTCTGATCATATGCCATTCTGTTTGAGTGTGTAGTTACCGCGTTCTGATCCCTTCCACGAAAAGCAGTACTGCATTTGCATTCCTTGCGCATGCGGGCCGCTTCAAAGACAGGGAAGAAGCTGATGCGCTGGTGTCACAGCGCACCACGGATTCCTGAACTAGTCTGTCTGACAACAAGAAGAGACGTGAAGGTGACTCAGGCGTGAGAGCTCTTCAAATCGAGAACAAAAAGCACTCAAGGGCAGTTAGCACCTCTCCCGGAGTGGGGGTGGTGTGAGTAGTAACTTCTGTTACTGTGTTCAGAAACTGCCTTTTAAATTGAGGTGAACAGAAACTGCATTTCTAATAAGCAACATGGAATTTAGCAAAATTTATTGAGTCGCTTGTCGTCGATTCCCACACAGGTTTCCAACTCAGTTGGTATCCACGTGGCTCATGTCCAGGTGTGAACATCTCTGCAGCAAATTGCACGGTTAAGGTAAAAGGCAAGGAAAGTGGCATCTCGAACTGGCCACGAGGTCAGAGCATCCTCACAATTTGATCTGTCGTTCTCGGATTGTAATGCTACCTCCGGTTTTAGGGTGGAGAACATTCTTTGGGACACTCATCCTGCAAAACAGACACAGTAACTGAAACTGTAGTGCGCGGTATGATGTGGAACACGGCCTGCTCAGCTTTGTGCATTTTTCCTGAAGTCTGGTGTGTTTCGTGTTCCGTGTAAACGTGAAAGTTGTCCTGTTTCGAGCAATGTGTGAAATTATTTAACAAAGCAAGAATCGAAATTGAAGTAATGTCAAGCAGCTCATGGTTATTTGACCAAATCATAACCGAACATATATTCTCACGCACTCACAGATACATTTGTAGCTGAAAAGGGTCTGAGAAGATAGACTCAGCTTACCATTGATTTTTGTCTGGTTTGATGTACTCCTTCGTTGTGATTTATTCAGCAACAAGAAGCATGAAGGTGACTCAGGCAGAGACCTCTTCCTATCGAGAACAAATGCACTCAAGTACAGTTAGCATCTCTTTGACATCTTCTGTGGTGGGGTGGGGTAATCACCTTTTGACTTCTGTTAATATTCTCAAAAACTGAAAGTTGTCCTGTTTCGAGCAAATGTCGAAATCATTTACCAAAGCAACATTCCAAATACCAGTAATATCATGCAGCTCATGGTTTCTTTGTCGAATCATAATCGAATATACATTATATCATACAGACATTACATTTGTGGCTTTCGCGAATCTCAGAAGTTTGATTCAGTTTTCCAATTATTTTTGTCTGGATTGAAAGTTTGTTGTGAAATTGATTTTGTAGTCGGGCATATCCCTGCAGCTGTGCCAGCAGGAGAGGGATCGCAGAACTGTTTCCCTGTGACATTGCTTCTAATGTTTCACAGGAGCACTATGGAAGGTGTAAGACAATGTGCTGCAGCTGTGGCTGGTTTCATGGCCGAGTGATCGAAGGTGCCGGTTTCCCATTCTAAGCTGGCGCGTGCACAGATCCGACTGCTGCCCTTTGTGGGTGTGTTGCCTGTTTTACTGCAGCGTGTTAAATGCTGCCGTGTTTAAACTCCAACACAACCATGTGGCTTTGCTTTTGGAAATGTACCTCTGATTTGGGAGAGTGCACACTCTCCGTCCTGTCAATGTCCATGCTTTAATGATTAAGTTTGCGTCCCACATGAAATGTCCCGTTCTCAAGCGGTTCCACTGCTGCATCATGTTCCGGCCAAGTTGTGTTGTTCACTCTTTTCACTGAAACCTAGTGGAGATTGGTATTTCATCGCTGTTGTGAAACAAAATCCTGCAGTGACTTTCCTTCTCCTTATTTGGTGTTCCGGCGAATGGGAAAATAATTCCTGTAAATTGTGATGTCATATGGTCTTAACTTTCTTTTATTTCCTTCACTTCTGGCCGGGAGTCGTGGGCTGCAGGCACTGCCGCATTGTTGATCGGATGGGCAAACTCATCTAATCGAGACTGTGTTTGGCAATCTTCACGTTTCATGGCCCATTCATGTTCTGTTCTTTCTTTTCCCTCATTTTGGAGTGTTTGGGAAGGTGGCGGTGCACTAAGATTCCAATTCATTTTGGGAGTGCAGTTTGGAATTGCCCTGAAGGATCTAAGAGTGTTTTTGGCTGATTGTCCTAGGACTGTCCCCAGAACAGAATTCATGCTTCAATTTCACTGAAAATGCATTTTAAACAAACTCCCATTTCGCAGCATTTGGCCCCATCCCATTAAACCCTTCCTATTCAGAAACCCAACTAGTTGCGTTTGAAATCTTCAAAGTGTACTAGCCTCCTCCACTTCCTCTGGTATCTGATTCCATACACGCACAACCTTCTGCGTGGGAAAGCTGCCTCAAGTCCCTTTTATATTTTACCCATCTCACCTTAAACCTATGCTCTCCAGTTTTCAACTCGGCCCATATTGTGGAAAACAAAAACTTAAGTATTCTGTTGACAAACTTTCCTTAAGGTCATTCTCGACGATGAAGGGAAAGTTGTCCCAGTATGTTCAGACTCGCCCAACATTCAAAACTATGCACCGCTGACAACATCCTTGTCTATATATTTTCAGTAATTTCACGTGATTTTCTTAATTTGTCAATGATGCCAATTACGCTGGAGAATAACTAGCTCCTGGAAACGGAAAGGTGAAACGTTGAACTGCTGTAAACTTTAGTGCTGGCCTACTCTGAACACCAGCTGCTCGCGGCGTTGTTTCCTGTCGTGTTGTGACTGTTGGAGTCACCTCATATACGAAAGCTCCCCAATTCAAAATCGGTCAAGAATAGCCTTATTGCCTATGACAGCCTATCAGACTGACATGAGCAGAGCTTTGTAACTTGCTGTTCACGTCAGCAAACCCGCCTTTGAATTTGATCGCTCATACATGCTCGAATGGTGAAAAGGAATGCAATCCCGTTTCATTACTGTGTGAATCATTGTTACGTTTTTCTCCAACCAGGTTCTGAATAAGCACAGATGTGTACAGCATTGATGGCCATTCTGTTTTAGAGAGGAATTACCGTGCTCTGATCCTTCCACTCAAAGCAGTCCCCCACCAGAGAAAAAGGAACCATCATAAACTGGATGATACCCAGGCCCATCGATGTGACTGCCTGAGGTACATCGCTATGGCTCTGGTACTGGGATAATACTAGCCCACGGCTTGACACAAACTGGAAATTAAATACAGCGCTTCGGGCTGTTCAGTCCAACTGTATACCATTAATATACAGTGTGCATAGCATTCCCTATATATAACCACTTCATCAAATCCTTCCTGTCAATCTATCCAAAAACTTAATTTTTGATCTCATCTTCCATTTCCGCACCTAATGTGAACATCTTATTTTCGCCTTCCTGTTGTGGTTCTCTTCGCCGATCTGGGAATTTATGTTGCAAGCGTTTCGTCCCCTGTCTAGGTGACGACCTCAGTGCTTGGGAGCCCCTGTGAAGCGCTTCTGTGATGTTTCCTCCGGCATTTATATTGGCTTATCTCCGCCACTTTCCGTTGTCAGTTCCAGCTGTCTGTTCCAGTGGACGGTATGTTGGGTCCAGGTCGGCGTGCTTATTGATTGAATCGGTGGGTGCTTCCAAGAACACCAACTAGCCACGAAATGACATGGCCAGCTATCCTTAGTAGCCACACATGCAGTTGACAAGCAACATGAGTTCGACTGGGACAACACTACTATTATAGGTCAAGCCAAACAGAGAACAGTCAGGGAATTCCTAGAGGCATGGCACTCATCCACAGATTTCTGCAGTCAGTTCACAGGAACATTCACACTCTTGTGTGTGTGTGTGTGTGAAGGTGCTTGACCACACACCATGATGTTTGAAACCTTTACTCACTGACATACGAGATAAATATGTTCTCTTTATGTCTAAATGAATTTAGTGACTCTGTTGGGTCTTTATATCATGTTTGAGTTGTCTCACCGATCTTCAGTTCTTTCAAACTGTTTCTCTGTGAAATGATTTTCATATATCATCGTGGTCCATACAGTGTAATATCTCAGATCAAACAAATCCAATTTCAGAGAGACACCTTTCTCATTTCCACACCTCCTCCCAAACAAATGGTCGAATCATCTCGAAAGATACAAAAAAAACACCCTCAAATGCGAAAAGGAATCTGAGACATTGCGTGTCCTGTGGTGCAAACGTATTGTAGAATGCACAGCCCCCCACACGGAAGGATGTTACACAAGAGATGAAGCTCTTTGCTGCTTTTGGATATCAATGGTGATGAAAGGCAATGGTGAAGGTTGTTAACAATCAGAAATATTATTTTGTCCCACATGTTAACAAGCTTAGATTACTTACAGTGTGGAAACAGGCCCTTTGGCCCAATAAGTCCACACCGCCCAACGGAAGCTCAACCCATTCTCCTACCTTAACCCCTTCATCTAAAACTACAGGCAACTTAGTATGGACAAATCACCCAACCTGCACAGTTTTGGATTGTGGGAGGAAAGCAGGGCACAACCACACAGAGAATGTATAAACTCCACGCAGATAGTTACCTGAGACAGGAATTGAACCTGCGTTTCGGGCACTGTGAGGCTGCAGTACAAGCTATCGTGCCACTATGCCGCTTTTAATGCGGCTGAAGCAGCATTCAACTAAGCAAGTGGAGAGGATTCCATATCACACCTGACTTACATCGTGGAAGGTGGGGAGTCAGGAGGGAGTTGAGCGTTGCAAGACTTTTTACCTCTGCCCAGATCATATATCCACAGTTGTATGGTCAGTACTGTTCAGTTTCTCACCAACGTTACGCCCCGAAATGCTGCTCATGGAGGATTCAATAATGATATTGCTGTTGAATGTCAACAAGCAATGCTCAGATTTCCTCTTGTTGAAGATGGTCTTTGCCAGGCAGCTGTGACTTGACACTTGTGCAGATTTTAGATACTGGCCAGGTCTTGCTACATGTGGGTATGCGATTTTTGAGAACATTTTTAGCTTAGGTTGAGGGTCAGATTGTAAGATTGTTCTCAGTGAGAACAGGCCTACCAGCTCAGCGAGCAACCTTACAACTTGAACATATGGATATGTGCTATATCAGTATCTGAGCAGTTGAAAATGATGCTGAATATTATCCAATCGTAAACCAACATCCCTACCTCTGAAGGGAAAGTGATTGGCAAAACAGCTGAAGATGGTTGGGCCAAAGACCCGGCCCTAAGGAACTCCCCTCTAACTAAGAAGGCCTGGATTCTCAAGCACCCCCCACCTGCTTCACAAGTGGGACATGACACGTCTGAACAGGTTGGTTAGAAAGGTCACCTGCAGAAAAGTCCAGAGATTCAGGTAGACAGTTGTTTGTTTCAAAGATCAACTGAGGGTGAAGCTGTTATAAAGCTATCGCACAGGACACTGCAGCACCAGGGTAATGGGTTCTGAAGAAGATGCACACAGGACTGGAATGGTTCACTTTGTTTCTCTGTCCACATTTCCTGACAGACCCTGCTGACCCAGCACTGTCTGATTTCCTGTCAGATTTTCAGCATCTGCATGAGTCATCCTAAGGCCCCGCCGGGCACGGTGACGTCACGGGCCGTCTGCTCATGCGTCCAGTTTCACGGCCAAGATGGCGGCGATTCACCTCGGAACTGCGATACATTTAACCGCAAGTTATTTATCAAGGTGCTCGCTTCCAGCTGAAAGGACTTCCACAAGATGGTGGAATGAAGCCTAGAATGTTGATGTCCCTTGCCCAGCACTGTGTCTATGTCCGTACTTCAGGGTCTGAATACAGAAGGCCACTATCTCCTCCCTGTGCTGTTTACTGTGAGTGATCTTACCAGCCCACCCCCCAACACCAACACCAACCTTCACAACCAACAGAGCCTCTTTCAGTTTGTCCCCATCTGTGTAACTGTCTCCAACCCAGCCACCTGGTATTGTCCATTGCTTTCCTATCTACGTCGCCTCCAGAGCCTATAAGTCCACTTACATCTTTAAACAACTTCAGTCGGTGCAATCTTCCATATCTCTGTTAGTATATAGAATACCATTCTCACTGAAACACCCTGAAACTCCCAGACAACTATACACCAGTGAGCCTGAAGTCGTTGGTGGGCAAGTTGTTGGACGGAATTCTGAGGGACAGGTTGTAAATGTATTTGGAAAGGCAAGGACTGATTCGGAATAGTCAACATGGCTTTGTGCGTGGGAAACTTGATTGAGTTTTTTGAGCAAGTACAAAGAGGATGAAGGCAGAGCGGTAGTTTTAAACAAAAGGATTTCAGTAAGGCGTTTGACAAGGTTCCCCGTGGTAGATTGATGAGCAAGGTTAGATCTCATGGAATACAGGGAGAACTAACCACTGGAGACAGAGGTTGCTCAAAGGTAGAAGACAGAGGATGGTGGTGGAGGGTAGTTTTCTAGTCTGAAGACCTATGACCAGTGGCATGCCACAAAGATCGGTGCTGGATCCTCTCCATTTTGTCATTTACGTAAATAATTTGCTTGCAAGCATCAGAAGTACAGCCAGTAATTTTGTAGATGATACTAAAATTGGAGGTTACCTCAGATTACAACAGGATCTTGACCAGATGGACCAATGGGCTGAGAAGTGGCAGATGGAGTTTAATTCAGATAAATGCGAGGTGCTGCATTTTGGAAAGCAAATCTTATCAGGAATTATACACTTCATGGTGAGGTCCTAGGAAGTGGAACTGCACAAAGAGACTTTGGGGTTCAGGTTCATTGCACCTTGAAAGTGGAGTCGCAGAGAGATAGGAAGTGAAGAATACATATGATATACTTTCGTTTATTGGTTAGTGTATTCAGTACAGACATTGGGAGGTCATGTCGTGTACAGGACATTGGTTAGGCCACTGTTGGAATATTGCATGCCATTCGGGTCTCCTTCCTATCGGAAAAATGCTGTGAAACTTGACTGCTTTAGAAAGATTTACAAGGATGTTTCCAGGGTTGGAGTATTTGAGCAATAGAGAGAGGCTGAAGAGGATGGGCAAGTTTTCATTGGAGCGTCGGAGGCTGAGGGGTGACCTTATAGATGTTTACAAAATTATGAGGGGCATGGACAGGGTAAATAGCCAAAGTGGTCAGGGATTCCAGAACTAGAGAACATAGGTTTATGATGAGACGGCTAAGATATAAAAGAGACCTAAGGGGCAGTTTTCTTTAACAAAGAGGGTGGTACGTGTATGGAATGAGTTGCCAGAGGAAGTGGTGGAGGCTGGTACAATTGCAACATTTAAGAGGCATTTGAATGGGTATATGAATTGGAGGCGTTTGGAGGGATATGGGCCAGGTGCTGGTAGATCGGACGAGTTTGGCTTGGGGTATCTGTTCATCATGGACGGTTGGACTGAAGGGTCTGTTTCCATTGTGTACATCTCTATGACTCTATGACTATGCCTCTATGAAGCTCTGTCTGTGCCTATCAGTCTGCCTGCCTCTAACCTATATCCATCCCTATCCCTATCTCCAGAATCTAACCCGGGTCCCTCTCTCACTGTAAATTTCTCCTATCCCTAAACCACTTTGTCCCACTGACATTCTTGACCAGATATAACTCTGATTAACTTGAACATCCTCGAGTCCCTGTAAGACTCCCTATTTCTGTAACCTCTACCCATTCGTTCAATCCCCACTACTGAGGAATGGCTCCCTGCATTTGCCGTAAGGCAGATGGAATGACAGTGAACAGATATGATGGAACTGTCAATCCGGAAATGTGGCTGCAGAATGACATTCGCAGGGAAATGAATACTGAAGGGTTTTGTGGGATCGAGGCATGCAAGGCAAAAAGCCAAAACGTTGTGAAGAAAGGATGAGGTTAACGCAGTAACGAGACATTCATGTGGCAGTGAAGATCAAAATTTGGAGTCTTATTTGAGTGGAGCTGAGAATGAGCAAGCAGCAGCAGCCGTGAGCAATAATTCTTTTATACAACCAACCAGTATGGTAATGTCAACATGGTTAGAGTCAGGATACTGAGTGTACTTGTAGCAAGGGCAGTACAGTAAATGTGTGTGAAAGTCGTCCCATCCCGACTGGATAACTAATGAGTATCAGGGCCGTAATGGATGGAATCCTGGATTGTATACTAGATATTTTTCTATAACATCACATCAAGGATCCATCAACAAAATTGTCTTTTGTAGATCAAATGCTGTGTAATTATAAATATCTAGTAATCCCATTATAAAAGTGTTTTGTGAGCCCACCTCCATAATGCTATGCAGGACATATTGAGTTTGTGTTCTGACCATGAGATGGAGGAGCGGAATTAGGCTATTTGGCCCATTAGGCCATCTGTCCTTCAGTCAGATCATTCTTGATTTGATGATCCTCCACTGTATTTACATGCCTTTTCCACAAAACTCCTGTTTCTCTGATTCATTAAAACCTGACCAAGTCTGTTGCAAATGTTCTTAATGACCCAACCTCGATAGCCCTTTGCAGTCAGGAATTCCCACAGAGTCACTATCCTCTGAATGAAGGCATTCCTCCTAATCTCCACCTTAAATGGGTGGACCCTTGCTTGGATTTTATACCTGCAGAAAGTGAGGTCTACAGATACTGCAGTATCAGAGCTGAAAATGTGTTACTGGAAAAGCGCAGCAAGTCAGGCAGCATCCATCGAACAGGAAACTCGACCTTTTGGGCATAAGCCTCCTGATGAAGGGCTTATGCCCGAAACTTCGAGTTTCCTGTTCCTTGGATGCTACCTCACCTGCTGCGCTTTTCCAGATTTTTGCACCATTGAAACGAAAGGAAGTGACAGAGATAATTATTGCAGATGACATGAAAATTGGTGGAGTCGGGTTAATGAGCAAGGAGATCCAAGGTTGCAGGAGAAAACAGATCAGTTAGAAAAAGGTCAGAGAAATGACAAATAAATTTTAACCTGGACAAGTGTGAGATGATGTCAAAGTCAAAAAGAAAGTTAGCATACTGAGGGACATTGATGTACAGAAGGACCTTGCTGCAAGTCAGTAACTCCCTGAAAATGCCAACAGAAGTGTTTCAGATGGGAAAGAAAGCAAATGGAACACTGGCATTCATGGCTCACAACATTGAGTATAGGGGTTTGCATCTGATGTTGTAATTGTATAAAATGTTTGTTTGGCCACATTTGGAGTACTGTGTGCAGTTCTCATCTCCACACAATAGGGAGGATGGGGAGCTTTGGAGGGGGTACAAAAGGGGCTTATTAGCACGTTGCCTGTGTTAGGGTGCATTAGATATAAGAAGAAATTAAACAAAGTTGGATTGTTTTGTGAGAGTATCAGAAGCTGACAGGCGACCAGGTACAGGAAAATAAAATTAAGAATGGGTATATCAAGTGGAAAGTCGGAATCTCTTTTGCAGTGTGTAAGTTTCAAATAGTAAAGTGCATAGATTTACGATGAGAAAGAAGAAGTTCAAACGAGATGTGTGAGACACGTTTATCTAACGTAGAGAGTGGAAGTTACTGAGGGAGGTCGGAGAAACAGAAATGTGAGCAAAGCATTGAAGTGGCATTTAGACACAAACGTAACAAGCAGAGAATAGAGGGATATCGCACATGTGCAGGTACATAGGACTTGTTTAGAATAGCATCGTGGACAACACAGCCATGGTGTGCCGAAAGGATCTATTACTGTGCTGTACTGTTCTGTTTCCTAACTTCTCAGCATCTAAACTGTCAAAGCCTCCCAGAATCTTAAATGTTAAATTCAACTTCTCTGTCATGTTTTATAAACGTCAATGCGTTCAACCTCAGTATACTTGACCTCTTCCCATTAGAAAATCCCTCCATTCGCAGGATCATCCGAGTGACCCTTCTCTGGCCTGCCTCCAATGTGACAATGTCGTTCCTTAGGGCACTCAGATTGCTTGTAATGTTTTAGTTGTGGTCTGATTGTACCTTACCCTAGATCTCCCTCTTTTTAGGCTCCATTCCCTTTGTAATAAATGCCAGTATTTGATTTTCCTTCTCTATACCTGCTGACCCTACCTTTTTCAGATTGATACGCAAGAAATCCCACAACCCTTTCTGCTGTCAGCATGAAACCAAATAGTGTTACCCTGACAGTAAGTCAGGAACTGGAATGTGTTAGAAAGGATATGTCAATATACAATATCTGGACCTGTAGAAACACATTTTATACAAAGAATGTGTTAATGAGCCTGTTAGATTTAATTTGTTGGTGTGACAATAAATGGCAGAATAAATAAGGGTGTCGGAGATGTCTGGTGGTACAGAGGTTATGGATTATTTAAATTTTCAAAAACCTTTGCGCAAGTTTCAAGAAGCGCTAATGAGTAACTTGGTAGAGAATAGGGCCCGTTAAAGATCAATGAAGTCACCTATGTGTGGAACCAGAGGAGATGGATGTGATATTAGACAAAATAGTGTTGTCAGAATTTACTGTGGAAAAAGCCACGGAAGCTCAGGAACTTGGGTAAATAAATAGTGATGTCTTGGAAAGAAAGCTCAACAAAGAAGAGAAAGAGGTGGAGTCTTAAAACAAATAAAGGTAGATGAATCCACAGGAGCTCATTAGGTCGATCCTCGAACGTTGTGGTAGGGTAAAGAAGAGATTGCATTGTCCCTAACAGATGTATTTACATTATCAACAGACACAGTGAGGAATCTGAAGACTGGATGGCGGTTAATACTGTTCCATCACTTAACACTGCAGGGAAAAGCCAGGAAATTACAGCCCAGTGATAGGTAAGTTATTGGAGGAGCTTCTGAGAGAAAGGAGCTAAATATATTTGGAAGAGCAAGGGATGATTAGAAATAGTCATCATGGCTTGGCGAGTGGATAACAGTATTTGTCAAACCGGATTGATTCTTTAAGGAAGTAGAGACAGTGAGGTCTGCAGATGCTGGAGATCAGACTTGTCAGGGTGTTGCTGGAAAGGCACAGCAGGTCAGTCAGCATCGGAAGAGCAGGACAATCGACATTTCAGCCTGGAACGCTTTATCAGGAATGAGGAGGTTGCCAAGAGATCGATGAAAGCAGAACAGTCAATGTTGTCTACATGGACTTCAGCAAAGCATTTGACAAGTTTCTAAGGGATGTAGAACGTCTAGTCAAGAAGAAGAAGGAAGCTGACTTAAGGTTGAGGAAGCAAGAATCAAATAGACCTCTAGGGGATTAGTGGAACAGCATGGTGTCCCCGTGGTTAACACTGCTGCCTCATAGCCTCAAAGCACGTCTCCCTGGTGTCTAACTGTCTTTTATCTCTGTGTCACAAATCCGTCTACCTTATTGCAGGGACTTAATTTACAGTTTCCTTCAATTTTCTGTCACAAATCGATTCGCTGCTGTACAGTTTTAGTTAAACTTTGACCCTGTTCCTTTCTGCTTACCTTCATCCACATTCCCATGCAGTTCCGATGCTTCACTTTTTTTATTTGGATTTGGAAAGCTCCTTCGAACTGAACCCTGCCCCTGCCAATTTAAAGCCCGGTCCCTAAACCTACCGACATGATTGGCCAGAACACTGACCCCAGCTCAGCTATAGTGGGACCAACTAAATGGATTATTTTTTAAATCCGGCATGGGACCTGGGTGTCTTTGAATGAACAGTCTTGACCGCCCAGCCCTAGCTGCCCTTGAACTGATTAGCCTGCTTGGCCATTTCAGAGGGTAATTGAAAGACAAACACTTTGCTGTGGGTATGTCATGCAGATCACATGAGGATTGCAAAAGTCCCCAAGTGTCTTCTTGATGAACAAACGTTGTTTTGGACATCAGCAATGGTTACATACTTATTCATGGATTGTTAATTGCAAATTGAAAACAGATATTGATTTGAAATTCCACCATTTCTGATGGTGAGATTTCAATCTGCCTCCACTGAAGTTTGGGTGAGGTTTCGGATACATGCTCTCGAATTAAAACCACTAGGCCATCACTTCACCTGCTCAAGGGTTGCTCATTCCTGAGCACTAATACTAGGGCATTAGGAACCTAAACCTGTTCTTCCTACATGATTGTTTCATTCTCAAATCTTCCTGCCCCTCTGGTGATATCACTCAGTCTCTCTTCATGTGACATCACTCACTGTGTTGGTCTAATTGCTGCCTCTCTCAGCGTCTCTCACTCTTGCACTACACCAGATCCTGAGCCAATTGAAGTCTCCACTCCAGGGAGACACGACAGCACAGGCCAGGGATGGAGTCTGGGATTTTTCAGACTTCTGAAATGCTCATTTAGGGTTTCACCCATCTCCAGTGGCTCGACACATCGATGGCCTCACTGATCCTCGAGGAGCCCTAGTGTCTCTCCAGTTGTACTTGGGTGCTGCAGAAAATTGTTTGGATTCTTCTTAACCTTATCTGCCAAAACTATCTCATTCCCCCAACCCATGTTACTTTCCAGCTTATCTAGCCTCTCCAATTATTTCAAACCCTCCAGGATCAGCAACATCTTCGTCAATCTTTGCTCCATTTACAGGTTCAGGAAATGCTTCTTAAATCAGGATGATCAGAATTCTATGCAGTACTCCAAAGCGTATATGAATAAGAAGGGTTTAGTGGGATAAGTGCCGGTAAATGGAACTAGAAAGGTTATGATATAAGGTCGGTGTGGCCGAATTGGACTGAGGGGCTTGTTTCTTTGCTGTACATCTCTATGACTCTAACTGTTTCCCACTGTTCATTTACAGCCTGAGACTTCAGTCTGTTTCCCCTGTTTACCTTGCTCAGTTCTCCTCTTGAACTCATGTAATTGGCTTTGTTTCTGATGCTCGGGTGTGCTTTATGGTCAATTGAAAACCTGACAATCTCTTTGAATTCCACAATAGTGCAACCTTCTGGAGGATCTCTGTGTGACATCACACCTTCAGTCAGCTTCGTCACTCAACGGTCGATCTGAGATAGTGACATCCCGAGCCATTTGCACTAAAGTTATACAAAGAAACGCATACAAAAAAACATACAAAGAGGAGCTCTGATAATATCACTCTTGCCAGGGTGACTGCCCAAGATCATGCAAAACTTGAAGTCTCCCAAAATTATTATAATGCCTTTGTTACAATTTCCAATGAATTCCTGTTTAATACAGGGAGGAACAATGAAATGCTGCTAGGAATTTCTGCTTGCGTTTGTGACACATGGGACCCAGAATCTGCATTCAGCCTGATTCAGCCACATCATCTGAGGCCACACACTTTCTCTGTATTGCCCTTGTTATTGATTACTGTCAGGGTTACCCATCCTGTACTCCTATTCTGCCCGAGATCCCACAAGATTGTGAACCGTTCCACCTTTTGTTCACCCTGTAACCACCTGTCTCTGCTGACTAAATCCCATTTATCTCTGTGTCTCAAGTCTATTGCATTATTGCAGGTATTTTGGAAATTCCAAAAGAAACAATATTATTATTTATTCTTTCCCACAATGTCCTGTCACAAACTGATTCACTGATGTACAGTTTTAGTTAAATTCTGTCCTTTCCTATTCCTTTCTGCTTGTCTTCAGTCACATCCCCATGCTGTTCCGATGTCTCACCTTTTCTCATTGGATTTGGAAAGCTCCCTTCGTCTGAACCCTGTCCCTGCGTCCTCCATGTCAGCTTAAAGCTCTGTCCATAAACCTATAGACATGATTGGCAAGGACACTGGTCCCAACGATGTTGTTTGTAATTCACTCATGCGATATTGGTGTCGTTGGCTGGCCAGCATTTCATGCCCACTTCCGAGCTGCCCTTGAGCTGTATGCTTTGCTCGATCATTACAGAGGGCATTTTAAAGTCAACTCAATTGCTCTGGGTCTTGAGTCATATATAGGCCAGGCCAGTTGCCTACCATTGATTTACTTCCTGAAAGAATGTTTAGCATTCAAATGAATATCCCTGCCACCGGCATTAAATTCTAGATGAACAGGCTAGTGAGAGTAATATTAGGCCATCGCCTGGCCCACTGATATCTCCCTCATCCCTGAGTACTGATCTCAGTGCACTATGAATCAAACCCCTTCTTCTTGACCGTGGTTTGATCCTGATAACTTCCTGCACTCTGGCGATATCACTCAGTATGTCTCCATGTGCTATCTGTCACGATGAAGGTTTAATTGCTGCCAGTGACTGCACCTTTTGCAGCTACTCCAGATCCTGAGCCAACAGAATTCTCCACTCCAGGGAAACGAGGCAGCGCAGGCCAGGGATGGAGACTGGGATTTTCCAGATCTCTGTGGGACTCAGTGCCATTCTCCCTGTGTAACATTCACTGTATCAGTCTAAGTTCCCATTCTGCCTATTTCTCTGTCTCCTGCATGTATTCAGGACGTTCCTGACTCAATAAACTTCCCAACTGCTGGGTGTTTCATCCATCATCTCATTGAACACAATTGGTCAGCCAGAGGGCAGGGAGATCTGGAGTCTTCAATAAATCCTGCAGCGAGGTAAGATCACTCACAGTGAACAGAGCAAAGCGAATTTAGGGGATCGATGTTTGGTCTGGAGGACCTGGCACAGATACAGTGCTGAAGGGTGAACATAGAGCATGAAGGCCCCAGGCTCAATCTCCACTCTCTTGTTAACTTTTATCACTGCTGTTCTGAGCCTTCCATTGACAAAATAGAAAGTTCAAAGTTATCACTCCAGGCCTGTGCTGTATTAGTGACCATCAGGACAACATAGGGGAAAGGAGGCCTCCCTGAAGAAGGTGGTATCGAAAACTGGGATCTTTCTGTTCTCTATTCCCCCTCTCACACGGTTTCTTGTAATGTGATAGAGTCATACGGCAAGAAAACGCACCTTCTGGTCCATCCCATCTGCACCAGTGCCTTGAATGGTTGTAATTGACAGAAAAGTTCCTATTTCTGTAATCTCCACCCCTCCCATTATCCTGTTATAAATTTGAAACCTACTCCAATGCTGACGACTCTCCCTATTTGTAAATTGCTCCAGTCTCGACAACATGCCCATGTCAATAATCTCATCCTGCACTCTGTATAATAATCTCTATTTCTGTAGTTTTCCACAATAACTGCAGTCCATCCTGTCTCTGTACAATCCTCCAGCCCGGACCAAAATATCCACCTATGTACCTCCCTCAAGCCCCAAAAGAACATAATGTCACTGTGAACTTCTGCAGGCCTGATCACATTTCTGTCTCCTAGCCTACAGCACCACACGACCTCTGTAACGATCTCCCATGCCTACCGACCTTCTTAAAACCTCCGGACACTTTTCCAGTGGCAACAACACTCCCCACATCTGTGCGCTCCTCCCCGCACCTTAACCATCCTCTCGTTGTGTAGCTCTGCAGTTTAGGGTGGCATAGCGGTACTATGGTAAGCACTGCTGCCTCATAGTGCCACAGACGCATGTTCGATTCCAGTCTTGGGGAACTGTCTGCATGGAGTAAGGTTATTCTCTCTGTGACTGCATGGGTTTCCCCAGATGCCCCGTTTTCCTCCTACATTCCAAAGATGTGCAGGTCAGGTGAATTGGCTATTCGAGACTGCCCATAGCGTTAGGTGCATTAGTCAGAGGGAAATGTTTCTGGGTGGATTACTCTTTGGAGAGTTGGTGGGGACTTGTTCGGCCGAAGTGCCGTTTCCATACTGTAGGGAATCTAATAAAACCTAAACTCTCCCTCTGCGTTCCATTTTACTGATCCTAAAAATATTCCTCGAACAATTAAACAGCTCCAAACCTCCCAATCTCTGGAAACTGCACCAGTTCCAACATCCCTCCTTATAGGTGTAACCGCTTCCTGAAACGCTCTCAACATATGGAGAACTCACAATCCTCCCTATCTATGCAATCCTCTCAGGTCACTGCAATACTCCCGATCTGTATTACCCAGTCCAATGCCTTTGACTCTCCCAATCCAGTTCCTACAAGAGTCACTATCTGTGTAACATGCTCCCGTCACTATCACCCGCCCTGTTAATGTAAGCTTCTCTAGTATATCCATCCATCTACTCAGCTCAGTACCTTCTCCAGCTCTTTTAGCGCTATCTGAGTAAATGTCACCCTCATCTATAACCCTCCCTACGGGAGGTACCGTTCTGCTGATTCATCACCCTCTCGCTGAATAAATTCTTCCAGATATCCATTCTAAAGGGTCGTTACTTCACTCTAAAGCTATGCCCTTGGTCCCTAGTCTCTCCGCCTAGAGGAAACATCCCCACACACCCCAGTCCAATCCATCCAGACCCCTCAGTATTCTGTAAGTTTGAATGAGATCCTGCCACCGCCGCCTCTGAAACTTCATCAAGTACAGACCCAGAGACTTCACCTGCTCCTCATATGGCAAGCATTTTATCCTGAGCTCTTTATTGGAAAACTAGTTCTCGTACCCCCTCACATCCTTTGTCCAGTCTGTTAATGTATAACATGTGCAGCGTGGCCCCAACGTTGACCCCTGCTGAGTTCCCATCGTCACCAGTTCTCATCGTGAAAATGACCCCTTTATACCTACTCTATCTTCTGCTGATCAGCCAATCCTCTACCCATGCCAAGCATGTTGTTCTGAAACTGAAATTTTATTTCTCAAACCATGCTGGATTTGTTTTCCTATCTAGCTGTAAACAAGCAGAGTAGATAAACGGAAGGAGTGATTTGTCGGGATTTTCAGAAGCCTTTCAACAAGGTCCCACTGAAGAGGTGGATACGCAATATTGGCAGATGTGGGATTAGAGGGAATGTACTGGCATGGATTGGGAATTCTTTAACAGAAAACTAAGTGGGAATAAATGGATTAGTGCTTGATCCCAACTATTCACAAAAGGATTTCATGCATTTGATGGGTGGACAAAATCTACTGCTTCCATGTTTGTTGCTGACACAGAACGAGATGGGAATGTGGGTTGTGTGGAGGAAGCAAAGGGGACATGAACAATCCATGAGTTTCCCTTGTACAAATTCATTGATGTGATGTGGCCATCACTTGCTTGGCCATCATTACCTTTCCATTTGTAATTCCATGGAGAAGGTGGTGGGGAGCTGCCTTCCTCACCCTCTGCAATCCGTTAGGTGTAGGGATAGACACAGTGCTGGGAGGATGGAGCGTGGCTTGGAGGGCACTTTGGAAATGCTGAAGTTACCGTGCACCTGGAGCTCCTGTCCTTCCAGGGTATAGTTGCTCCGGGTTTGTGCTGCTGTACGGGCCTTCCTGAGTGACCTCAGTGCTGCTTGTAGATACTTTATTTATTTATTCACTCGTGGTTATGAACATTGCCGGATGTATTGTTGATTTGGAGTTGTCCCTGAGAAGGTGGTGGTGAGCTGCTTTCCTGAGCCACTGCACCAGCCGTTGGAACTGTTGTTATCTGTGTACCCTCCAGCAGGCGCTACAACACTCATCAAGTCTGTAAATCCATACAGACAATCCAACTCTTCCTGTATATGTGACATCCTCCTCTGCCAACAACACTTATTGTTCATCAGAATGTCCCACCACTTCCATTGCCATCTGCGCTAGTGATCTCTCAAATTTCTTTATTCTTGAATAAACTTCTGATCAACTATAACCTTTTCCTTTCTAAATTTGTAACCCCTCAGTATCTGTAACTCTCCATATAACTGTATTCAATGACAGCACAGGCTCCCTCCTTCAATCCCTGTGAATTATCGTGGCTGGTTGTGCTAAATTGGTACTTTTCATCCTCCTCATCCATCTTAGCTCTTCCTGGCCCTACAATCCCACTATTTAGAATGCTCCCATTCTCTGTACCTCCTTATGGTCTGAGGGTCCTTGAACACCACGAGTGCTTCAAACATATGCAACCCTCCAGTTACTGCGAGTCTTCTAGCTCTGTATCATCCAACAGTCTCCAGTGCCTTACAACACTTGCTGGCTGTCAACTTGAATTTGTTGAAATCTTCACATCTCAGGAAGCAGCTCACAAAAAGCCATTTAGACTCTATAAGGCTACGTCACCAACAAGCCGCCATCTCTGGACTCCTTTTGCTTCCCTCAGTGCCTGCAACTCTCTCTGTATCTTCCAGTAACCTACTTTAAACACTGCAGGTCCGCCTACCTCTCCAGATAACCTGTTCCATCCCCAACAGCTCCCTCAATCACTGTAACACCCTCTGCTCTATCTAATCCTTCTCTTTTCCACTGTCTTCCAGGCACAGCGGCGATCCTGTGAGTGACCAGTGTGGAATGGGAAGTTATACATCTCAGCTGAGGCTTGAGGCCTACCATTACCTGGCAGTCACAAAGGGAGAGAACCTGAGAGAGAGCAACACAGAGCAGGAGAATATAAATCGGCAGCGAGGATCGAGGCCGACTAGGACTTGGAGTTGGAGAAACAGCAAAGCAGGAGGCTCGAAATCAGCACCGAGTCACAGAGGAAGTGACCACGTGAGGGAGCAACTTGGAGCAGGAACATGAGGTTCACTCATGACTGCGAGTTACAGAAGCACCAAAGTGAGAGAATATAAATCAGCACTGAGGATCCAAGCTTAGTCATACCTGGAAATCACAGAGACAGTGACCCTATGAAGGAGCAGAATGTAGACAGAGCTGGAGGATTACGCGTCCCTGGGAGTCACAGAGACGGTGACCCTGTGAGGGAGCGGAGTGGAGTGGGAGCTGGAGCATTACACATGCTTGAGAGTCACATAGACCGTGATCCTGTGAGGGAGCACAGTGGAGTGGGAGCTGGAGGATTACACGTACTTGGGAGTCACAGAGACTGTGACCCTGTGAGGAAGCAGAATGGAGTGGGAGCTGGAGGATTACATGTCCCTGGGAGCCCCAGAGACGGTGACCCTGTGAGGGAGCAGAGTGGAGTGGGAGCTGGAGCATTACACATACCTGAGAGTCACAAAGACCGTGATCCTGAGACTGGGATCTGAGACTCCCCCTGACTCACTGTGCTAGGCACCGAGACTGACCATGTCCAAGCTCTGGACTGGGATCTGAGACTCCCCCGACTCACTGTGCTTGGCACCGTGACTGACCGTGTCCAAGCTCCCGGACTGGGATCTGAAACTCCCCCTGACTCACTGTTCTAGGCACTGTGACTTACCCTGTCCAAGCTCCTGGACTTGGATCTGAGACTCCCCCTTGACTCACTGTGGTAGGCACCGTGACTGACCGTGTCCAAGCTCCCGGACAGGGATCTGAGACTCCCCTTGACTCACTGTCCTGGGCACCGTGACTGACCGTGTCCAAGCTGCCAGACAAGGATCTGAGTCTCCCCTTGACTCACTGTCCTGGTGACCGTGTCCGACCTCCCGCTGGTGGTTACCGTACAGTGGAGCCGACGCCGATGGGCCATTGTACCTCATGGATGCATCGTCATTAGTTCCTTAACCTGTTTAAAGTCAGTAACATTCAGTACATATCATTGTGTGGAGGGTCTGCAAAATGTGAAGATAGCCCTTGTTCCCTATAAGGACTGTGCAGTGACCATTCTTACAGATATATGAAATGGACAAGTGTATCTGCCGCAGGCAGAAAGGTGACAATGTGGTCATTATAGGTTTCCCTCTTATTGATTCCCGCAAAACCTGCTGCAGAGCAGTCTCAGCATCCAGCATCAATGCTGAGCACTATGATTAGAATAGATTCCCTACAGTGTGAGAACAGACCCTTCGGCCCAACCAGTCCGCACTAACCCTCCAGAGAGCAACCCACCTGGCCAATGCTCCTGAGCTGCACATATTTGGACTGCGGGAGGAAACCCACGCAGACACGGGGAGAATGTGTAAACTCCACACTGGAAGTTGCCCAAGGTTGGAATCGAACCTGGATCCCTGGTGCTGTAAGGCAGCAGTGCTAACCACTGACCACCATGCCGCCCTATATGCCAAGGACCTGCCCTCTTCTGCCTGGCTGTGTCCTTTCAGTGGGACAGAACCTACCAGCGAGGGTGGTGATGTTGCCTGGGACATAGTCCTGTTCACAGAATCCTGCTTTCCAGACAATATTGATTGTTGCTTGATTAGTCTGAGGGAAATATGCAGCAGGTCAATTTTACATTTTGTATAGTGAAGAGTTACTATCACTTTATTTCTTACATATTTTAAAATAAACCAAACGTCATTATTTTTCAGTTGAAAACAATTGAAGTGAACAATAATTGAAATACCAGAGCGCACACCTAAATATTACACAATTCAGTGACTGTAGTAAACAGCTGATTCATGTTCAGATCAGTGAACACACCATCTTGCAGGCAGCAAAGCTATTGGAAATGGCTTTGAGGAAAAGCCTGAATTCAGACACGGTGTTACTGGCCCTCACCATGACCTCCAAAACACTGGCCATCTCCAAAATCTGTCCAGAGAGCTTCCAAACTGGAGCTGGGCAGATACTCACGCAATCCCTCACAATAGACTGGTTAGAGACATACCTGAACAACAGGGAGATGTGTGTGGGGCAGACTGGTCAATGGACCAGCACATGGCGCTGGTCCAGACGCAGTTCAATGTTTGTAACAATGACCTCTAACAGCCATGTCTTGGAAGTATATTTCTTCTGCTATATCCCTGAACTCTGTAATTCTAAACCTTGGACCCAATTGAGGTGTTATAAAGGTGATAGCCTCCTGCAGCACATGGCAGCTTACATTGAATACATCATAATACATATCCAGTGTATGTTAGCCTCACGATGTCAGTATCCAAACAGAATTGTGCAGTTCCATTGTTGGTCAGCATCATCCCAGCCCAACTTCGTTGTGTGTGACTTGAGCTGGAAATCTCTGTGTAAATGCTTGCAGCATTGTTCTAACCACTAACAGCAAAGTCTCTTTACTGAAGGTCCGACATTCTTTCATAATACCAGCTTTTAGATTGTCCAATAAGCATAAAATCCACCCATTTATTCTGTTCACTTTTATAACAACAATATGATGCAAACACTGCCCAACTCACTATAAGGAGCATTGAAATGATGAATATCATTCCCACACCCAAGACCACATTATTATTAAGTGCAATAACTTTGAAAATATGCAACTATTTTCCTTTGTATTAATGTTGTGCACTAATAGTCAACTCTCCTCTCCTCAGATGCTACCTGAACGGCTGTGCTTTTACAGAATAACATTTTTTTACTTTGATCTTCAGCATCTGCAGTGCTCACTTTCTCCCTCATGTTATTCACTCATAATAATTTTTGTGGTAACAATTTCACTATGTGTTTAAACATGTTAGTCAGATATGAGTACATTTTGAATTGCTTATGTCCATCTCAGAGCTCAGTGATGTTGGGTGTGAATGTCAATGTCTATGTAATGCTCGGTATGTAGGCCATGCCTCTGAGAGAACGACAGATTAACCCTTTTGCTGTTCACAACAAGCAAGTTACTGACTGAACCCAACCAGCCTGAGCTCACAAAATCCAAAGCACAGTGTCCAGCATTGGGCATGTTTGGACAATATTTTTCAGTTGAATATATGCATGGAATATGATTGGGCCAGTATTTATTGTCTATCCCTTGTTGCCCTTGAGAAGGTGGTGGTGAGCTGCCGCACTGAATGACTGCAGCCCATGTGTTGTAGTTAGACTTCCAATACCATTCGGGAGGGCCCTTGAAACAGTGACACTGAAGGAACAGCAATATACTTCCCAATCAGGATGGTGGATGGCTTGGATCGAATGGGAACCTGATGGGGCTCCTATATGTCTGCTTCCCTTGTTTTTCTTGATGGTTGTGGTTCCAGAGGTACGTTGTAAAGAGCCTTGATAAATTTCAGCAGAGCAGCTTGTAGACGGCAGGCATTACTTCTACTGAATGTCAGTGGATAAGCAGTGGAGCTGCACTCACACAGACAAATTGGGGGGGGGGGGGGATGTATTTCACCACACACACATTCAACATGTGTCTTATAGACAGGGAACAGGCTTTCAGAAATCATGAGGTAAATTATTAGATTAGATTACTTACAATGTGTAACAGGCCCTTTGGCCCAACAAGTCCACACCGACCCTCTGAAGAGGAGCACACCCAGACCCGTTCCCCTACATTTACCTCTTCACCTAACACTACGGGCAATTTCACCTAACCTGCACATCTTTGGACTGTGGGAGGAAACCGGCGCACCTGGAGGAAACCCACAAAGACACCGGGAGAATGTGCAAGCTCCACACAGACAGTTGCCCGAGGCAGGGATCTAATCTGGGTTTCTGGCGTTGTAAGGCAGCAGTGCTAACCACTGTGCCACCGCAGTTATGCAGGATGCCTACCTCCTGACATATTCTTGTAGCCGATTAATTTACATACGTCGAAAAGTGTAGCACTGGAAAAGCACAACAGATCAGGCAGCATCTGAGGTACAGGAGAATCGACGTTTTAGCGTAAGCCCTTCACATGAATGGGGAGTGAAATTATATGATAAGTCCAGTTCTGCTTAACAGTAATCCCCTGGATATTGGGAGGTGGATGTTCAGTGATGCCGATGGCATTGAACGTGAGAGGATATGGTTCAGTACTGTATTCTTAGAGGTAATTGTTGTCTGGCACGTGTGTAATGGAAGTGGTCCTTGTCACTGTTAAGCACACGCCTGCATATTTCCAGGTCCTTGTTGCATTTGGATAAAGATTGCTTCAGTATCTGAGTAAATCATTGCCAAGCATCCCCACTTGTGACTTTAATGTATAAGGAGACCCATTTATGATTGGTCCTAGGGCAGAGAGCACTTTTATAGTTCACTAATACTGTCCCTCTCTCTGGGGTTAGGAGGCTAGCTTCTAGTTCCAGAGGTGTCTCACAACATATCTGAAAAGAATAATGTTACAGTATCTTTCCCAATGAGCTGAGCGAGGACTTGGTTAGCTCAATGAGTTGGACAGCTGGTTATTAATGCCAACTGTGTGTGTTCATTTCCCTCATGGACTGGTGTGACTAAAGGACTGTCCTTCTCAACCACTCCCTACTTGAAGCATGATGACTGTCCAGTTAAACTACTACCAGTTGACTCTGTCTAAGGAGAGCTGTCCTATCATACTCTAGAAGTGTGGTGCCTTACCTTTCCATTTTTGATCTACGGGCTTACTCAAACACCAACACAGGGGAACTGCTGCGGAGATGGCTGCTCTCCACCAACCCCAGCCACCTTCCTTTGTACCAGGTATAACTCCAGCCAGTGCAGACGGTTCCTATTTGCTCCAGTTTTGCCGTTAATCCTGGATATGACACTTGGTCAAATGCAGTTATGATGATGTTGAAAGTGCAGTTACTGCCGCCTTACCTCTAGAATTCAGCTGTGTATTTTGTTGTTGTACATCGTTAAAACAAGGCTTCAATGAGCACAAGGGATGAGTGGCATTGGCAGAGCCCAAAGTGAATTTGAGTGAACAGGCTGGTGCTGAGGAAGTGCTGCTGGATCCCACTGTAGATGCCAATAACATTCCAACACTTTATTAGTGATAGGGATTATAGCAATGGGGCAGTCATTGATTGCCTGATGTTTGGTCTATGTGTGTACAGGAAAACCCTGGATAGTTCCCCACATTGTCAGGTATATGTCAGTGCTCTATCCCAGCAGGAACAGCTTGAATGGAATGTTGTCAGGGCCTTTGCATTCCCCATTCGTCCAGCCACTTAGAGATAACACACAAAATGAATTAAATTAGCTGATGACTGCCACCTGAAGGAGACTACAATAGATCATGCCATCGATACCTCTGTCTGAACATTGCTGTGAATGTTTCAGCTTTAGATTTCTATTGTTGTGCTAAGCCCTTCCATCATTCAGGAACATGGTATTTGTGGATGCTCCTGCGCCTTGATTGACCACACAATTCTTGCTGACAGCATATGACAGGATTGCAGAGATGAGGTCTGATATGTTGGTTAGATGTGTCTGTCACGAGCTATTTATGCTATTTGGTGAGTACGTGGTCCTGTTTGGTAACGTCACCTCATTGTGAGCCCTCCTGTATTCTCCATTGAACGAGGGCTGATCTCCTGGCCTCATTGTCAGTGTAAAGTGGACCATATGCCAGGTAGTGAGAGTGAAAATTGTGTTGGAGTACTATTCTGCTGCTGTTGGTAATGACCAAAACCACCTCACACAGGCCAGTTCTGAGTCCTAGATCTCTTCAAAACCTGTCCCATTTAGCATGGTGATAGTATCTCTCACATATGTGCTCATGCGTACATACACACACACACACACGTAAAAGTGGGTCTTTGTCTCCAGAAAGACTGCGTGCGGTGTCACCATTCCCAATATGGTCATCCAACAATGTGTCTGCTGCCAGTAGGTTTCTCCCTCTCAGTTGCCTCCCCAATCCCCCGACCCAGTGCGGAATAGTCTCGCAGCTATGTCCTTTTTTGACCCGACCGTCTTTAACAGCACTGCTGCTGCTGAACCCGACTTGGTGGTGGTTCTGAAAGGCCCACCCAGTATACATTCTCCAGCTCTGTCACTGTCTCGGGGCCTCCTGCAAGTGCTGGTCAATGTGGAGGGACACTGATTCATCAGCTGAGGGATGGGATTCAGCAGGAGGTTTCTGTGTCAGTGTTTGATCTGACACCGTGAGGCTGAGGGAGGGGAGTCAGCAGGAGGTTTCTGTGTCAGTGTTTGATCTGACACCGTGAGGCTGAGGGAGGGGAGTCAGCAGGAGGTTTCTGTGTCAGTGTTTGATCTGACATCGTGAGGCTGAGGGAGGGGAGTCAGCAGGAGGTTTCTGTGTCAGTGTTTGATCTGACATCGTGAGGCTGAGGGAGGGGAGTCAGCAGGAGGTTTATATGTCAGTGTTTGATCTGACACCGTTTGGTTTTGTTATGTCACATTGTTGCTTGAGCATCCTGTAGGACACCTCTACCAAGTCTTGCCCTAGACCTCAGATGTTAGGAAGGAGGGGTTTCCAGGGTCTGCAGAGTTTTTTTGTTTTTGTCACTGTCAATTGAAAGGCCTCTTTCGTCTGTGTGACACTCTATGACTCTTGTCATTGGACACTCCAAGTCTCACTCCTCGGGTTCTTCCCAGTGCCTTGTTTATTCCACAGATTTCTGCAATGTTTTCTCTATTAAATCATTGCACAATTCCGTTTTTAAACTATCTAAATTTTTCTCTGCATCTTTTCCGTCATCTCCACCATTTGCTGTATTCATCTGTATCTTAGTAACCCTCCATATCTCCACAAACTTTATCTCGTACTCCAGCCCCATCTATCATTGTAAATTCTGCCAGCCCCCACACCCCTCCCAATCTCTGAAATCTCCAGCAGCTACACCTCTCCCCATATCCTGAGAATGAATTTACAAATATCTCACGAACTTTCTAGCATGCATAGGCCATGCTATCCCTTAGGAGAAAGTGAGGACTGCAGATGCTGGAGATCAGAGCTGAAAATGTCTTGCTGGAAAAATGTTGCAGGTCAGGCAGCATCCAAGGAGCAGGAGAACCGACATTTCGGCCATGAGCCCTTCTAAGTGGGAGGAGGGTTCGTTGGCAGAAGATGAGGCGCTCTTCCTCCAGCCGTCGTGTTGCTATGGTCTGTCGATGGAGGCGTCCAAGGACTTGCATGCCATTGGTGGATTGGGAGGGGGAGTTGAAGTGTTGAGCCACAGGGTGGCTGGGTTGGTTGGTCTGGGTTTCCCAGAGGTGTTCTCTGAAACGTTCCGCAAGTAGATGTCCTGTCTCCCCAATATAGAGGAGGCCACATAGAGAAGGGCCCATGCCCGAAATGTCGATTCTCCTGCTCCTTGGATGCTGCCTGACCTGCTGTGCTTTTGAAGCAACACATCTTCAGCCACGCTACCTCTTGACTACCTCCAGCCTTGCTTTCCTATCTCTGTAACATCTCCAGCCTTGCTTTGCTCTCTCTGTAACACCTACAGCCTTGATTTCCTAACACTGTAACATCTCCACCCTTGCTTTCCTGTCTCTGTAACATATCCAGCCTTGCTTTCCTATCTCTGTAACATGTCCAGCCTTGCTTTCCTTTCTCTATAACATATCCAGCCTTGGTTTCCTCTCTCTGTACCATGTCCAGCCTTGCTTTGCTCTCTCTGTACCATGTCCAGCCTTGCTTTCCTATCTCTGTAACATATCCAGCCTTGCTTTCCTGTCTCCGTAACATCACTAGTCTTGCTTTCCTGTCTCTGTACCATGTCCAGCCTTGCTTTCCTATCTCTGTAACATATCCAGCCTTGTTTTCCTGTCACTGTAACATCACCAGCCTTGCTTTCCTGTCTCTGTACCATGTCCAGCCTTGCTTTCCTATCACTGTAACATCTCCAGCCTTACTTTCCTATCTGTGTGACATCTTCAGCCTTGCTTTCTGATCTCTAACATCTCCAGCCTTCCTTTCTTGTCTCTGAAACATGTCCAGCCTTGCTTTCTTCTCTCTGTAAAATCACCAGAGTTGCTTTTTCTATACATCTCAGTGAATTAGTTTTGCATCTGCTTCTGTTTTCTTTTTTGTCGTTCTGTGGGCAGCACGGAGGCATATGTTCAATTCTCACTTCCAGCGACTGTCTGTGTGGAGTTTGCTCATTCCTCCCATGTCTGCGTGGGTAACCTCCGGTGTCCTCCTACCATCCAAAGATTAGGTGAATTGGCCATGTTTATTTGCACGGAGTGTTAAATGAAAGGGTAAATGTCGAAGAATGGGTCTGTGTGGACTTGTTGGGCCAAAGGGCCTGTTTCCACGCTGTAAGCTGAAATGTGCTTTAAAAAGTAGTGCATGTCACCTTTTTGATTCGAACCTCGACCCACAAAGCCTCATTTGAAGACCCTTCCACGATATTGTCCATCCTTTCAGCAGTAACTGATTTGTTAATTAATAATGCAACACCATATCCTCTTTAACAACCTGCCCTGTCCTGCCTATAGTTCCAATCCAACAGAGTATTGAGTTGTTAGCACTGACCTCCCTCAAATGCACCTCTGTGATGGCAAAAATTTCACACTTCCAGATGTCAACTCATTCCTTATCACATCTGTCAGCCTGTCTGATAATACTCCCTGAATTAACGTAAGCTGGAATATAATAACTGGAATATTCTGCACCTCCGAGTTCTTCAGTCATTTTCTGTTTGTTATCAAGCTGTTCAAACCATGAACCACAACTCTAAATCTGGCACTGAATGAATATCTGTGGAATTGTAATTTCATTTTTAAAAAATGTATTCATCAAGTGCAGCTTTCCAGAACTCAGCAGTCAGCTCCATATACAATGAGTGTCTGATGGTTAATTGCCCACTCAGTGCGCAGAGGGGACAGCCCTCAGTCATGGAGAAAGTGAGGACTGCAGTTGATGGAATCAGAGTCAAAAAGTGTGGCGCTGGCAAAGCACAGCAGGTCAGGCAGCATCCGAGGGGCAGGAGAGTCAATAGTTCGGTCATAATATCTTCATCAGGAAACCAATGGTGCATTCCTTTATTTTTTCATTCCATGATTCACAGAATGTTGTGAACTGTACTTACTCAGGAAGGCAGGACTGTGTATTGCACTGAAATGGAAAGCAGTCAATCAGTTGGTTGGACAGTGTGTATAAAAGTTGAAGGGAAGTGTAGACTGATTGAATGATTTACAAACATACGAATAGATAAACCTCCTAGGCCAGATGGGGTTATCCGAGGTTACTCCAGGAAGTGACGGGTAAGATTGGTGTGCCTTTGGCCATGGTCTTTGCATCCTCACTGTCCACTGGAGCAGTGCCAGCCCGATGATTGGAGGGTGACAAATGTTATTCCCTTGTTCAGGAAAGGGAATAGACATAACTGTGGGAATGACCTAACAGTCAGTCTTACATCAGTGGTAGGCAAAGTATTGCAGACGTTTCTGAGAGACCGTATTCACAATTGCTTACAAAACGATAGTTTGATTAGAGATAGTCAGCATGGCTTTGTGAAGAGCAGGTCATCCTTCAGAAACCTTATCGAATTCTTTGAAGATGTAAAAAGAACACGTTGATGAAGTTAGACTAGTAGATGTGGTGAACAAGAATTTTAGTAAGGCTTTCCCCATTGTAGGGTCATTCAGAAGGTACGGAAGCATGGGGCGCAGAGACATTTGGCTGTATGGATACCGGCGTGGCTGGCTCATAGAAGACTGAAGATGATATTTGATGGCAAGTATTCAGCCTGGAGCTCAGTGACCAGTGGTGTTCCACAGGGATCGGCTCTGGGACCTGTGCTGTTTGTCATTGTTATCAATGACATTGACGAGGAAGTGGACAAGTAGGTTAGTAAGTTTGCCGATGACACGGAGGTTGGTGGGGTTGTGCATAGTGTGGAGGACTGTTGTAGGTTGCAACAGGATATCGACAGATAGCAGAGCTGGGCTGATAAATGGCAGATAGAGTTCAACCTTTAAAAGTGTGAAGCAATTTATTTTGGAAGGTTGCATTTGCATAAAGAATACTGGGTTAAAGGCAGAATTCTTGGCAGAGTGGAGTGACAGAGGGATATTGGGGCCATTGTCCATAGATGTCTCAAAGTTGCCAGCCAAGTTGACAGGGTTGTTCAAAAAGAATACGATGTGTTGTCTTTCATTATCAGGGGGATTGATTGTAAGAGCAGTAAGGTTATTTCTTTGCACTATAAAGCTGTGTTTCAACCACACTTGGAATATTCTGTTCAGTTCTGGTTGGCTCATTATAGGAAACAAGTGGAAGCCTCAGAGAGTGTGCAGAGGAGATTTACCATGGTGCTGTCTGGACTGGAGGGCATGTCTCCCAAAGGAAAGTTGAGCAACTAGGGCTTTCATCCAGTGGTAGTAGTCGAATCAGATACATTCGGGATTTTTAAGAAGATTCTTGGATAGGCACACGAAAGTTAGTGCATTGAAGGTTTTGTAGGTTAGTCTGATCTTCGATTAGGATAAAAGGTTGGCAAAACATTGACGGCTGAAGTGCCTGAACTGTGCCGTACCGTTCAATGTTCCAAGTTTCACTCAGCTTGTGGATTCTCATCAGTTGATGAACCTGTGAGGGAGTGAGGTGTGTGAGGGAGTGAGGGAATGGAATGTGTGAGGGAGTGAGGTGTGTGTGGGAGTGAGGTGTGTGAGGGGGTGAGGTATGTGAGGGAGTGAGGTGTGTGAGGTCAGGAAGGTGGGGAGGAGGGTTAGACCAAGACTTCCAGTTTTGATATAATTGTTATATTCTCCTGAGTGTCAGCACAATATGTGTGGTTATCTAGACCAGACAAAATCCACCAAGTTCACTTATTAAAGCATTTTTGGCTTGCCGTTTGCTCCTGGTTTCTTCAGATAAATTCTGCTGGGTGACCTATGAATTAGTATCTGACCATCCACAGACATGTATAATTTTGTTTTGATACTGTTGAATGTGAAGGTACATTTATTGGATATAGTTTCAGGGGGCTGACTGTGAGACAGAAGATGCTGCAATAGACTGTCAATTGTGAACGTTTTCACCCAGTGTCTGGTCCAGGGTGCAGATGTATGGAGTCTGGAGAGCATGGCAGATGTCATCACCATAAGTAACTTGTGCGATGTGATTCTAACACTCCATGTCCATACAGCTGCTCCCTGGGCAAGGGTCTGACTGAGGATGAATTTGTAAGGCATGGTTCGTGGTCAGTCATTGGTATCTAATTTAGACAGCATTTGTTCCTACACTGAGAGCAGTGATAGAATGTTGGCTAGTTTCCTCCTGCTCAAGGTGGATTCCAAATGATTCTCTGTGAGGGAATGTTTGAATGACTACCCTGACCTAGGATGGAAACTCTCTGGACAAATTCCCGACCAGACCAGCGTCTCACTCAGTGCTACATGCAGCTGTAAGGTCCAGTAGCGCTGTACCTGAATTCACCCTTTAGGAATCCACTTTTATTGTCGGTCATGATGCAAAGTGATTGGTTTGCTGGCATGAATAATAGTCAGGAGGTTGCCATGTTTGTGGATTGGGCAATGATAAAGTATGAGATACAATTATTCAACTGATCAATAACTGAATTAAAGTATAAACACCGAACAACCTTTTATGATACAAAAGTAAAGAATGCACATGTTGTTTTCTATCGAAAAAGAACATGTTGTCTGACTATGCTGGTGATCACAATTACACATTGAATATCAGTATTCAAATGCATACATTGTCGCTCTGTCATTTGTAAAATGGTTGACCTCTGACTGATTGAATATTCAGAGTGAGCAAATGATTGAACAATTCAAAAGAATTCTTAATCTTACACATTTGAATATAATCAGTCAATTTAATTTCTCGCCTGAAATGTGTGAGCTTCAGTTATTGGCCAACTATTATATTAGTTTTAAAATAATGATGGAAAAAGATAGACTAGATATAAAAGTTGAAGTTCTAAATTGGAGAAAGGCCAATTTTGACGATATTAGGCAAGATCGTTCAAAAGCTGGTGGTGACAAATGTTCGCAGGTAAGCAGAAGGCTAGAAAATGGGAAGCCTTCGAAATTAGATAGCCGGAGTCCAGAGACAGTATATTCCTATTAGGGTGAAAGGAAAGGCTGGTAGGTATAGAGAGTGCAGAATAACTAAAGAAATTGAAGGTCTGGTTAAGAATAAGAAGGAAGGATACGGCAGCTACAGGCAGGATAGATTGAGTGAATCCCAAGAAGAGTATAAATGCAAGAGGAGTATACTAAAGATGGACATCAGGTAGGCAAAAAGGGGACACGAGATAGCTTTGGCAAATAGAGTTAAGGAAAATCCAAAAGGATTTTACAAATACATTGAGAACAAAAGGGTGAACAAGGAGAGAATAGAGACGTCAAAGATCAGCAAGATGGCTTCGTGTGGAGCCGCAGGAGATGGGAGAGTTACTAATCGAGTATTTTGCACCAGTGTTTACTCAGGAAAAGGACATGGGAGATGTAGATATACGGAGAAATAGATGGTGACATTTGGAAAATGTTCATATTACAGAGGAAGACATGCTGGATGTCTTGAAAAACATAAAGGTGGAAAAATCCCCAGGACCTAATAGATCAGGTGAAACTTGAAAGTGTTCAGAAAAGATTTACAAGGATGTTGTCAAGATTGGAGTATTTGAGCTGTAGCTGAAGGTTGAACAAGCTGGGGCTGTTTTCCTGGAACATTGGAGACTGAGGGGTGACCTTATAGAGGTTTATAAAATCATGAGGGGCATAGATAGGGTAAATAGACAAGGTATTTTGCCTGGCGTGGTGAAGTCCCGAACTAGAGGGCATAGTTTTCAGTTGGGAAGGGAAAAATATAAAAGAAAGGAAAGGGGCAACTTTTTCACTCAGAGGGTTGTACGTGTGTGGAATGATCTGCCAGAGGAAGTGGTGGCGGTGAGTACAATTGCGACATTTAGATGCAGTCTGGACGGGTATATGAATAGAAAATGTTTAGAGGCAAATGGGTTAAGTGCTGGCAGGTGGGACTAGATTGGGTTGGGATATCTGGTCGGCGTGGACAAGTTGGACGAAAGTTTTTTTTTCCATTTTATACATCTCTTTGCCCCTGTGACTGTAATTTAGAAATGACAATAATTTAACATGCACTATCAAATAAATAAACCATTTATATTAATAAATTGTAGCATACAATAAGTTGAAAACTTGCTATTTTTAGAATGAATGATTTGATATTATGTAACAATTTTGATTTGATATTATGTAACAAGGAAAGATTGGAGGATGAGCTTTGCCTTGTAAGGAGTAACCACAGCACGCTGGAGTTTCATGTTCAGATCGAAAGAGTGAAGACTGAGTCATGCATGAGAGTTTTAGCTTTAGGCAACGATAATTATACTGACGTAAGGAAAGATTTGGCTGTGGTGGTCTGGGGAGAGAAAAGAACAGTCAAAGGCAGGTCAGCTGAAGAAATATGGCAAATAAGTAGGAAGATACTAAAGACCGAATAGGAATTGCATAACATCTTATCTCACAACATCTTTCCGATAGGAAGGAGACCAGAATTGCACGCAATATTCTAAGAGTGACCTCACCAATATCCGCAACATGACCTCCAAACTCCTGTACTCAATACACTGAACCATAAAGGAAAGCATACCAAATGCCTTCTTCACTATCCTATTTACCTGCGACTCCACTTTCAAGGAGCTATGAACCGGCACTCCAAGATCTCTTTGTTCAACAACACTCCTTAGGACCTTACCACTAAGTGTATAATTCCTGCTAAGATTTGCTTTCCCAAAATGCAACACCTCGCATTTATCTGAATTGAACTCTATCTGCCACTTCTCAGCCCATTGGCCCATTTGGTCCGGATCCTGTTGTAATCTGAGGAAACCGTCTTCGCTGTCCACTGCACCTTCTATTTTGGTGTCATCTGCAAACTTACTAACTGGACCTCGTATGCTCGCATTCCAAATCATTTATGTAAATGTCAAAAAGTAGATGGCCCAGCATCGATCCTTGTGGCTCTCCACTGGTCAGAGTTCTCCAGTCTGAAAAACAACCCTCCACCACCACCCTCTGTCTTCTACCTTTTCAGCCAGTTCTGCATCCAAATGGCTACTTGTCCCAGTATTCCATGAAATATAACCTTGCTAATCAGTCTACCATGGGGAACCTTGCTGAACGTCTTACTGAAGTCCATGTAGACCACATCTGCTGTTGTGCCCTCATCAGTGTTCTTTGTTACTTCTTCAAAAAGCTCAATCAAGTCCATGAGACATGATTTCTCACACAGAAAGCCATGTTGACTATCCCGCATCAGTCCTTGTCTTTCCAAATACATGTACATCCTGTCCCTCAGGACTCCCTCCAACAACTTGCCCACCACAGAGGTCTGGCTCATCCACAACTCTCCCAGGCAGTCCATTCCAAATCCTAACAACTCTCTCAATAAAGAAGATTTTCCTTATCTCACTCATGGCTCTTTTGCTGATCGTCTTGAAATTAGAACTCCTTTTTACTGTAATGCCAACTAACGGAAACAAAGTACTCCTGTTTTACATCTTTTCATACCTTTGAGCACCAGATTAAGTTCACATATTTGTCTTTTCTGCTCCAGGAAGTATAAGCCTTGCAAGAACTCTAACAAACACTACATCGGAAAAACAGGCAGAAACTAGCCATCTGGATACATGAACAACAACTAGCCAGAAAAAAAGACATAACCCACTATCACTCGTATCCTTACATACAGATGAGAAAGTACACCATTTCGACTGCGTCTGCACATCCATCTAGGACAGCCCAAACATAAACATAGCAGGAGAATTCCTAGAAGCATAACATTCCAACCTGAACTCTATCAACGAACACATCGATTTTGATTCCATCTGACACTCTCTGAGAAAAGGAACCAGAGATAAAATCACCAATACTGGAAATTACATCACTGACTCAAGGAAACCTAAACACATAAATAGCAAGTGGGACATAACACCAGCACTTCACCAGAGGCTCACTGATAATGTCCCCTAGTGTAGTGATGATCCTTTTGAAAATGAACTCTCCAACTCAGCGAGCAAACCGACATCCAGAAGAAGTGCAATTTCTCTCATCCTCCGAGTAATGTCGTGTCTGTCTGTCTGTCTTCTGAATGTGTGTGTGTGTGTGTGTGTGTGTGAGAGAGAGAGAGAGAGAGAGAGAGCAATCATCTGTAATGTCTGGATTACTCCCCGTGCCATGTGGAAAAGAGGAAAGAATGAGGAAGACAGTATAGCTTAACATGTTGGTAACATGCTACTTCAGTGGTGAGTGTTTCACATTGTTGGATCATTGGAATCTCTTCCAAGACAGGTGGGGATTTGGACAAAAAAGACAGGTTGTAGCTTAAGTTGACGAGCACCAATGTCCTTGTGGGGAGGTTTGTTAGTGCGAGTCATATGGATTTGAATAAACCAGGAGAGTGAGAACCAAAGCAACAGATCAGGAACTGAGTAGAAGGTCGAGGTGAATAGGACATCAGACACGGCCAGTTTAATGATCATCAAATCAGTCCAAAATGTGAGTTGGGAGTTGGAATAAATTATCGAGATGAGGCACAGGTTTTTCCGAGATTCATCAATAAGAATGAAGAGTGTGGGGCATGTGAGGGAGTGAGGTGTGTGAGATCAGGTAGTGCACAAGAAAATGTTAAAGTGGAAAAAGGTTGGCGGGGGGGAATTCTGTGAGAAACAACTGGCAAACAAAAACAGGAAAACTTGCTGTTTGTCAAAGTGAATACCTGGGAAATAATTCAGAGAAATAACACCGTTCTTGCTAGAGGTCTGCATTATAATGAAGGAAAAGCTATGTTCAAGTTATGGCTGTGACTATAATAATGGTGGCAAACAGCCAGAACAATATCATTGCTGTTGTTGAACAATGCTTGCACAGAGCATGTGAATTACCCTGGATGTTCCCAGAGATGGCTAGGCTGAATTTGGTTGAGTAAGTGCTGAAGCTGCATGAGATGATGCTGGTTTGTAATATCGCCAATTATTGAGTACAGTCAAAGGAATAAAGCAGCAACTGACATTGCTTATTGTTTCAGAATATATCAGAGTGTTCATGGCTGCCACTGCAAAGGATTATGCAATGAAAAACAGGCCTATCACGTCTGTGCCAGCAAGTGCATATCCAAAGGCTTTTGAAACGTTTGTGAGGCTACCTGCCTCAACCACCCTCCTAGACAACGCATTCCAGATTCAGACCATCCTCTCAGTTCGAAACACATTCCACAAGTCCTCTCTCAAACCTCTGCCTTTCACTTTAGAAGTGTGTCCTTTTGTTTTTGATCCTTTGACTAAGGAAAACAGCTGTTGTCTGTTTATTCTCTCCATACCCCTTATGGTCTTGTACATCTGTACCAGGTTCCCTCCTCAACCTTCCCTGCTGCAAAGAAATAACGAGCAAATTTACCCCCCGCCCCCGCTTCATACACACTTTTGATTACTCACTTGTCTTGTTACTTCTGACTTGCATCTTCCCAATTTATCGGTGTTAAATTTCATTGGCCATTGATCTGGCTATCTGAATAATCTGTTTCTATCCTCCTGTAGCCTTACACTTTACTCCTGACTGTGATCAACCCAGCTTATCTCTGTGTCATCCGTAACATTGGTCGTTATTCCACTGCTCCCCACTTTCCACATTCTCACAATCGTGATTTCTGAATATCACAAACAAACCGTGATTTCCTTCCTGTTCTTCAGATGTTATTCAGAGGATGATTTGACAATTCCAGTCTCTTGCTTTTCCTATTTTGGTGAATTTATGAGTGATGTAGGTAACACATTTTATGAGGGAGCCACAAATAACATTTTCAAATAACACAGAGTCGAATTCACCTTTTACACTCTGCCCCTCTGCATGTTTTCTTTATAAACCTTGTAAATAATTTAGGATAAACTAGGGTTTGGCACCTTGCAGTGGAACATTAGCACCTTGCGTGGCATTGTTTTTTGTAACATTCCCTGCAATTGCTAGAGCTGAAGAAATTTTTCATCTGCAGGATGGGCATGGACTCATTCATTGTTTGTTTAAATCAGCGAGTGTGAAGAGGATAAATATTCAAATAAATTCTATGTTATGGGAAAACTGCAGAAGATCAAATCATATTCTCATATCCTCATTGAATTGAAAGGAAATATCTACTGCAAATAAAATCAAAAATATTGAAACACCACCGTAGTGAAGAAAGAAACATGTCATCTGCACTTGATGGAGATATAGAAATATATAATACATGTCCAACCTGAACAAGAATCAAGTGATAGGAGAGAAAGTACAAGGAATCATTTCTACATTTTGAATGGAATCTAGATCCCGATTTTCTTGGACAGTGATGTTTTCTCATCCAACCTCACTTCCTCAAAAACGAGCTTTTCCCGATCACTAAAACTTCATCTGCCATTCTTCCTCCTCCATCCTACTCTTTTCTTACACTCCTACTTCCCTTGCACTACCCCTTCCTCTGCTACATATTCTTCCACTAATGATCTCTGTTCACACTTCTTCTGCGCCTCCCACTGTAAGTTACACCAATTCCCCAGTTACTCCCACTTTCTCTGGCCATCCCTTCTCCTTTTTGTTTTTTAACTGGGATGATAGGAGCCGCTGACTTCTCTGCTGCTATTTGTCATCAGTCAATGATGAGATTGAGATGATCAATGTCCAATAGGAACAGACAATAGTGAGTTTCTGTCATTGCCGGATGCATCGTGAACAAGCTGGTTTTGTTCATCATGGTACAGAGTGGAGTGTCTTTCTGTCTCTCTGTCACAGCATTTAACCAAACAGCCTCATCACAAATAAGACAACCCTCTCCTCAGAAACAGAAATCCATGCATCAGTTTTCCCTTAAAAATTGTGAGAAGGCCGTGGACTATCCTTTTGTTCTCTATTCATTTAACTATTTTTCAAATGTCAGTTGAGGTGAGGTCAGAGTAACTTGCGTTGCATCAAAATAGTATTTGACTCATGTGACATCAGGGATCGTGAGTAAACTATGGTCAATGGGAATCGCAGCAAATTCTGCACTGGTAATTTTCTGACTGAAAAATGACACTTTCGCCAGAGCTATTGGGAATGACAAATAAACTCTGCCCTTGATGGTGCATTCGTAAAGCATGGATAAATTTGTCCTGTTAATAACATCAAGACATATTATGTTTTCAGATTGGTCTAAAGTCCACAAAAAGTAAGATCTTTCCGTTTGAGTGTCACTCCAGTGAAATCAGGGCGTTCAATAAGATTACCTTCCCAATTATTTTCAATCAGTTACTTTCTAAGAACTGATCGTGCGACATCAGTACCACTGAGATCAACATTTTCTCTGTCCAGCAGCATCACACCATATTGTCTCAAGGCTTTACCACTTCACAATTATAATTTATTCACCAGCTGATTCGTTGTACTAACCAGATGTACTGGGCACACACTTTGCACCCTCTGGAACCTTCCTCCATTCCCATACCCTGCCCTCTGACTCCATGCCCTCCCCCAACTCCACCTCCTGTCGTTTATTCACCATCCCTCCCGAAATTCCACATTCTGATACTGAATGTTCTGTACTTAGCAAATATCTGAACGTTACCTCTCTGTGCCCCCACTTTAAGGAATTTTAAGCATGACATTAATTTGAGTTCTTCCGCTGTCTTCGCCTCAGTGCCCATTTCTTTCGGCAAGATTCCTCTCCCTGTCCCATATACCCCGTTACCCAGCTCCAAAGCTGTCCCTCCACCTGGACCCCTCGCCCTGGCCTTGACCTGAAATCAATAGGTTCATTACGAAATCTCCACATTATATTGGTTGTCTTAATTTCTCTGCACTCCCCTCGCCAAATCCAACTTGTCACTGTCCGAACAGCCTACACTCCATGTGCTTAGATCCAACCCTGACTGTGTTCTCAGCCTGTCCCGATAAGTCTTTTGAACTGACTTCGACATTGCAGAAGTTGAACGCTCACTCTCACATACCTCCTCTAATCACCCCTGCGCTATGACCCAACCATGGCACATCATGCCATTGTATCAACTATGATAACTGACCATATTTCATCTGGAGATTCCTGCCCCACTCACCCCTCCCCCTAACTGCCCCCATTTGATGGTCCTCTTATAGCAGTGATCGCTTCTATCTTCCCCCAAAAATCCACAAACAGAACTGTCTGGGCAGACCCATTGCTTCAGCCTGCTCCCGCCACACAGAGGAAGTGCATGGATACACACGTATGCCTGTTTCTTCTTGGGGTACGTCGATCATTCCCTGTTCCAGTTCTATTCCAGCACCCATCCACAACTCTTTGTCCGATACATAGATGATATCATCGCGGCTGCATCTCTCTCTTGTCTGGAATTGGAAAAGTTCACCGATTTCGCTTGGAATTTGTACCCCTCCATCACTTTCATCTGGTCTGTCTCTGACTCCTTCCTTCCTTTCCTCAATATCTCTGCTTCCATTTCTGGGGATAGACAAGCCACTGATATCCAGTATTATCCCACCGACTCCCACAGCTTCCTGGAGTATACGTCCTCACATCAGGTTTCATGCATAGACTCAATGCCACTCCCCCAGTTCCTCCGTCTCCACCGCATTGCTTCTGATGACACTAAATTCAACAAGGAATCCTTTGAAATGTCCTCCTTGTTCCTCAGTCAAGGGATTCCCCATCATTGTTGTCAACAGGGTCCTCAAAGGAGTCTGACCCATCTCCTGCGCTTTAAGCCTACCCCTCCCCGTCCCTCTAGCAACGGAGTTTCCCTTGTACTTATCTTCTATCACAGCAGCATTCACATGCAGATGATCATCAGCCCGCATTTTCCCCACCTCCAGCGAGATGCCCCCACCTGCACATATTCACCTCTCCTCCCTTGTCCACCTTCTAGAGGGATCATTCCCTCCAGGACACAGTGGTCTACTCTTTATTTATTTCCAACACAGGTCCACTTCACTTCCCCTGCCAGAGGTGTAACACTTTCCCATTTACGTCCCTCCTCATCAATATCCAAGGGCCCAACTGTGCCCTCCATTTGAAGCAGCACCTTACCAACATTTCCCGGAATCCTGCCTACTACATGTGATGCAAGCAATGTGGTCTCCTCTACATTGGGGAAATAAAGAGTAGACTGGGTGACCGCTTCACAAAACATCCACGTTGTTCCGCTGCAAATGACTTTGAGCTTTCAGTTGCCTGACAGTTTAACAGTCCATCCTGTTCCCTGGCCAATGTCGCTGTGTCAGGCTTGCTGCAGTGTTCCAGGCAAGTTCAGTGCAAGCTGGAAAAACACCTTATTTTCCATGTGCGGACCCTGCAGCCCTTTAGACTCATAATCAAGTTCAATAATTTTCGGGCCTAAACTCCCCAATATCCTAGCCCCCTACCCATACACGAGGCCGAGTTGTCACATAGCCTTCTATTACTCACACCCTACTGTTAGCTACTAACAGTCTCCATTTAGAGCTATCCAACCTCTTCTGCATATAAACCAACATTTACCGTGTTATCATCAGTTCTGAGGAAGGGGCACTGGACCTGAAACGTTGACTCTGATTTCTTTGCACAGACGCTGCCAGATCTGCTGAACATTTACAGCAACTTTTGCTTTGTTTCAACATTTTCATTGCAAGTTCTCACAATGCAATACGTCATCGATATTTAGAGCCCTGCCAAAAATAGGAAATTTGTAATTTCTCATTTAATGTCAATAACAAATTATTCGAGTTTCAACTGAGATAACAGCTTTGCTGCTATCATTCAGGTCAGACACTTTGTCACAGTTCAGAAAGAAGAAAGAAATCAAAAGAGCTGGAGCGAAACTCAGTAGATCTGGCAACATCTGAGCAGAGATGCAAAAAATTAACCTTTGATTCCAACATGACTTTCAGAACAGTGTCACGTCATATGACATATGTTAATTCTGTTGCTATCTGCAAATACTTCTTCATTTTTCGTTTCTCCAGCATTTTCTGTTTGTTTTTCATGTTTCCATTATCTCTATATTTCATAGTTATTGACAGGTCTACATGTTGACCTTCGTAATGTGGCCCGTTCTTCCTTTTATTACAGTTAGTGTGTCTGTGACACCTGAATTACAGCCGAAATCTGTTTCTTCTTTAAGATAGAAAGTACACAAACATTCTGAACATCTTGTAAATTTCTGGAAATCTCTGTAAATCTATTTTGTTTGAAAATGCATTTTAGAGGGAGCTGAACTTCATGAAATAATAGGGATAATTTTTGATGATGGAACACTCTGTGAGCTTTATGGAAGTAGCTTGTCTCCCCAATCTCCAAAAGCTTTCAATGCATAACATAGAATTATTACCGCAAAGGTGGTGAAAACTCAGCCCATTGTCTCTTCCAGTTTGGAATGAGCGATATTTCTACTATTCTTCTCCTATATTGTCCCCATAGCCCTGAAAATATTGTTATTAGCATCTGCTTTTAATTGTAAGCATTCTGCCAGATATGAACAATATGATCAATCTCAAACAAAAACAGACTTTGGAGGGAAAGCTCAGCAGGTCTGGCTCTATCTGTGAAGAGACATCAAAGTTAATGCTTCAGGTGTAGTGACCCTACTCAATCTGTATTACCAATGATTAAACGGTGTGTATATAAAATATAGTTCAGTTTATCGCATTTAAAATGATCCTGTTCAGTTCATATTGTCATTCAGTATTGCATCTCCCAAACGTTGGTTCGTTCCTTTTTGTGAACTATATTCAATTCTATCTGACGTTAAAGAGTGATGATGACTGGGGAATATCATTGTACTTCCCATGCAGTCCCCACAGCCACTGCCCCCATTCCGTCCTAATTCCTAGCTGAACCTGACCTGATACGTCTTAATGAATAGGTCCACTTTTGGTTTTGGACTGTTTTACAGCAAGTAAACTGCAATAAGATGTTTGTCAATTTGTATAAATTAATTACTGAAGCATATTATGAATGGAAGGTCCAACGTTTCTTAATTAGAGCAGTGAGAGCATCATTCAGAGAAGTCTACACTTCCTGTCTATGTTCAGGGCAACTGTTCCCAGTGACAGTCTGTTCGCTAGCGTTTGTTCCCGTGGAGGAGAGATCAGCACAATAACAACATACTGACTGTGTTTCTTTTTTTAGTGGAGTGGCTTAAATTCTGGGTAAGATGGTTATAGCATTGCAAACGTACAAAAGAGCAGAGTCATGTAGCCTGCAATAAGAAAACATCCATCATTCTCCCTCAGAACTGACTTCACTAGACCAATTGGTGATGGGAGATGTGACCAAAAGCCAGCAATATCAACATACAGTCCAGTCCAGTTATGTTGTGAACTGAATGTGCTGTATTGAAAGCGAGAACGATTTGCTCAGTCAGTGTGATTGACGGCAGTCTCTATTCAATGTAACTGTGTCGCTGGAAGGTTTCCCTCTCCTATTGGTGACAGTGCACTATCCCAGTGTAGGAGCAGGTGCATCAGCTCCAACAGTAGCAGAGATCAGCAGCTGCACAGACATGGAGAGGACAGATCTGAATCTGAGAATAATGGACTGGATAATTACACCAATGGAGAGGAGGCTTTCCTTGGGTCTTTTCAACATTTCCCTCTATTGGGAATTTCTACCATACCAGATATTAGCGATGCTGATTATCATTTTGGGCGGGGTGGAGAGTGTGTTACTAACCTATTCTCGCTACTGTTGGTGTTCTCTACCTCTGTCCATTCATTAATCCCATAAACAAATTTGAACTTCGATGCAATTTCTGTTATCTATATGTGTCAAAGAAAGAAACTATTATCTTCAATTCAAATTGCTGTCTCCATTCATCTGAATTGCAGACCACTTACAAACATCTGAGAACAAAACTGTGAACAACCTCGAGATCCCCTTTTGCCCTGAACTGATGTATGTCTCATGTTCCCTATGTCACCAACCCTGTCCACTACCAGCTCATAATATCCCCAATGACCATCTCTGCGTCAGTGCTGTGGCTGAACAACCCATTGGCTGCACGTTGGTAAAATTCAGACTTTATGTTTCAAGCTCTCTTCTGGCCACTTTTCCAGTTACAAGCATTTCACAAAATTGTTCTTGTCTCGGACGTTACTTCAAGATTAGGACAATGTATCAGAGTAGGAATGTCGCTGGATGTAATTCAGGAGCAAAGCTTATTAAACGAAAGACATTGTTTAAAGCGACTTTGATGATTAAACCAAATAAAAGAAGATGCTGGAGATCTGAAATTGCACAATAAATGCAAAGAAAAGAATAGAAAGTGCTGGGGAGCTTTTCTGAAATGAGAACAGTTGGAAAATAGTGTGAATAATGCTGGTTACAGGGAAGTCTGCTTTGAAGGGGGGGTGAGTTAAATCGAAAGAGAAAGAAAGAGATAGAAGAAAAAGAACAAACAAATGAAATGATAATCAGCTGGGATGGAAATAAAATGTGAGATGCACCTCATTCATTTTTAACATTTCCCATCTTCCTGAATATCATGTCCATGCCGGTACATGTATACTCCGCTTTTCAGAAATTCGCTTTTTGCCACTTCAGTTTCCGAAAAACCTCCATTACGTCCTGTTTTCGCGAAACAAAAGAACTCCGAGTAGGATTTTCACTTTTACCAAGAAAGATGATTTTTTTTCCCACATAAATTAATGCTACTTCGCTTTACACCATATCAGCTTATGAAAGGTTTTGTAGGAACACTCTACTTTCAGATACCGCGGGAAACCCGTATATATCTAAGATCACGTTTAAAGTGATTTGATTGCACTTGTCTCTCTTCGCTGAGTGTCGTCATCTTCTTAAATTTATTAACGTGAAATAGGTATCGCTGGCTGGGCCAGCATTAGTTCACTCATTTGCTTGCCCTCGAGAAGACATTGAGCATCAATGTCACTTACACAGAGTGAGGCACTCAAGGTCACAGCTGCACAGGAGGTGTGCAAAGCAAGATCGACTTTCACAAGATTAACATTATTTGAAAAGTTAGAGATTTCAATTCGTCAGTATAATTAAGGTAAGGAAGAACGTGTACCGGAGCATGCTGGTCCATGTTTTCAAGCCTCTGTATCTTCTCCCTTTTGGAAGAGGTTATAGGAGATCATTACCGGTTTTGGAGAGATATTTGATGTTCCCAGCCTTTCGCTGACAATGAGAAATATAAATGGATGGAAGGTTGTCTTCCATGATAGTCTGGGCTGTGCACACAACTGTCTGTAGTTTCTTATGGTCCTGGGAAGAGCTGTTACCGTCACACTATTATGCACATGAATAGAATGCTTTCAGTTGCCAGTATGCAGAGCACTGAAAGAAGGCAGTTCCAAAATATTTAGATGTAGCAATTGGCTATTAAATGGATATCCAAGTTCTGGTTGCTGTTTTGACAGTAATTGAAATTTAACCAATATTGCCAACATCCAACCAAAGAGCCATCACATGCTTCAAACAATAGAGGGAGAACTAGACAGACACGAATAAGGAGAGAGCGAACACAGCGCAGGAAACAGAATGACAGTCAGTAAAACAGAGAAAGGAAACAAAACATGAAACAGTCACATGGACGGGAAAAGGGGAGATAGTAAGTTCAGGAAAGAAACAGAAGACAGAGAAAAGGAAAATACAAGGAAACAGACAGTGTGAGAGAAATAGTGCGATACAAAACTCACAGTGAGCTGGGGATGGGGAATGGGAGGTGCTGGAGGTGAGGACCAGAGAGAGCTCGGCGTGAGCTGGCGGGGAGGCTGATCATAGTAAGCAAGGATGTGCAGAACAATGGTTGTAAAACATGTCTGAGAGGCATGCAGGTTATGCTGCATAGAGTGTGCACGAGGCGAGATCAACATGAACAAGATCAGTATTATCTGAAATTAGAGAGTACATTCATCAGTCTAATAACAGTCAGGAAGAAACTTTTAATGAACAAGCTGCTCTGTGTTTTCAAGCCTCCATATCTTTTAGCCTGATGGAAGAGGTTGTGGGAGACCATTACTGGGGTGTGATGGGTCTTTGATAATGTGAGAACAAAACATTCCAGCGCAGAAACAGGCCATTCGGTCGTCCAAGCCTGCGCCGATCCAAATCCTTTATCTAAACCTGTCGCCTATTTTCTAAGGATCTGTATCCCTTTGCTCCCTACACGTTCATGTATCTTTTCAGAAACATTTTAAATGGAACCATTGGTCACAGTTCTCCATTTTGAGAAACTCCCTCCCCTCTACTATTCTCTGCCTCCTGTTGCCCAGCCAGTTCTTTCTCCACGTAGGTAGCGCACCATGTGACTTTCACTTTCTCCATAACCCGAATGTGGGGAAATACACCAAACGCCTTCCTGAAGTCCATGTACATGATATCTACAGTATCTCCCTCATCAATCAACTGTGTCACTTCCTCAAAGAATTCTATTGAGTTGTTAAAACATGACCTTCCCTGCACAAAACCATGTTGCCCATCACTGATAAGACTATTTTCATCCAAATGTGAGTAGATCGTAACGCTCAGTATATACTCTAGCAGATTCCCTACCTCTGACATTAGTCTCACTGGTCTATAATTGACTGGATTATCCCTACTGCCTTTCTTAAACAAGGGATTAACAATTTTCCAGTCGTCCGGGACCTCAGCCATGTTCAAGGATGCTACAAAGATATGTGTTAATGCCCCAGCTATTTTCTGTCTCCCTTCCCTCATTGATCTGGGGTAGATGTTGATAGTCTTTCTGCAGCAACGAGCAATGTAAATGAAATCAATGGTTGGGATGTTAGAGTCCGTGTTGGTCATAGCTGTGCACCCAACCTTCTGTAGTTTCTCACGATCCTGAGTAGAGTAGTTGCCGTAACAGTCTGTTATGCATCGGGACAATAAGCTCTCGATGGTGCATCTGTAGAAGTAGCGCATGCTGACTTTTCTGTATCACCTCAGGAAGGAGAGGTATTGTTGAATATTCCCGACCGTCCGACCTATGTGGGAAGTTCAGGACAGGTGGTGAGTTATCGTCACTCCGAGGGACTTGATGCTCTGCACTCCCTCAAACGGTTGACGTAGATGGAGTATGTTCCCCTCTTTTCTTCGTAAAGTCAGTGATCATTCCTTTACATTTGCCGGATTAGAAAGCGAGGTCATTATCAACACACCATGCCACCAAGCTCTCTATTGTCTTTCTACATTCTTACGCGTTGTTGTTTGATATCCGTACTGCTATCGTGATGTCATCAGCAAACTTGGAGCTGGTGTTTTGCGGAATTTGGAAACTCAGCGGTGGTTCAACAGGGAGGACATTAGGGGGCTTAGGACCCAGCCGTGGGAGTACAGGGAGAACAGTAGGCGGCTGCTGAAACAACCGTGGGTATACAGGGAGTAGAGTAGTTGGTTGTGGGCACAGCCGTGGGTGTACAGAGAACACACTAAGGGGCTGAGGACACAGCCGAAGGTGTACCTGGAGTAACATAAGGGTCTGAGGGCACAGACGTGTGTGTACATGGAATGCAGTCAAGGGCTGAGGGCACAGACATGGGTGTGCATGGAGAACAGTGGGGGGCTGTGGACACAGCCGTGGGTGTACAGGGAATACAGTAGGGGGTTGAGGTCACATCCATGGGTGTGCAGGGCGTACAGTAAGGTGCTGAGGGCACAGCCATGGGTGTATAGGGAGGACAGTAGTGGGCTGAGGGTACAGCCGTGTGTGTACAAGGCGTATTGTCGGGTGTTGAGAACACATCCTTCAGCAGCTTTAGTGTTGATTGTTATTGTGGAGGAGGTGGTTTTAACCTATCTTCACGATTGTGGGTCAGAAATCTGAGGAGACAGTTGCAGAGGATGGAATCAAGACCAAGGTCGCGGAGTTTTGTGATTAGTCTGTAAGTGATAATTATTTTGAAAATGGAGTTTTAGTCAATGAGCAGGAGTCTGGTGTAGGTGTCATTGTTGTCCAAATGTTACAGGGATGCGTGCAGGCTCGGATATTGCATCCGTTGTGAACCCGTTACATCAGTCGGCCAATTATAATACAACAGGTCAGGCTGGGAGACTGGATTTGGTGTAGGCAATAAGCGGTGTCTCAAAGTACTTCATGATTATTGAGGTCGGAGTCACTGGATAGTCGTCTCTAAGGGCATGTTCCATGTGCTTTCTCACTTACAAGGATGATGATGGCCTTCTTGAAATAGTTTGGGACTCCGCTTTCTGGAGGGAGATGCTGAAGTTGTATGTGAATACCTCTGCTAGTTGGTACAAACAGGAACTGTGTGCTCAGCCAGAAACACAGTCCAGGCCCATCACTTTCTTTGATTTGACTCATTGAAAGACTGACCTTGCCTGCAGCGGTGAAAACAGACTGAGGTACATCTGGGGCTTTCGCGGCCAGTGTCAGCACTCAGTGACAGTCACACAGTCATTTATGATCGACATCCCCTCCCCCCACCTCCCTCTGTCGTCTTCAACACAAAATGACATTGGTTGGTGTGAGCACCACACAGTCAGCATTGAGACAGATTGCCATTAAAAGACTGGGATCGTGCGCCATCAAGTTCTGTGTCACCAGAATGCGGTAAATTCATAATAAAATGGTGGGCAGGGTGTCAGTGCCAGTGGTGCAAGGAGTGAAGACATTGCAGGTGTAATTTCAGTCATGCTGCTTTAATCTAAATGGAGTTAAGCATCTTGAGCATTGTGCCTTTTCAATGGTGGATAGTCCTTAGGTCGTCAGGAAGTGACATTTACGTGAACCATCTGACCTGACGGCAGTTTTACTAGGTTTGCAGATGATACAATGATATTGGACGGTCAGGTGATATTAAGGAAGTGGGGAGGCTGCAGAAAGACTTGGACAGTTTAGGACACTGGGAAAACACGTGGCTGATGGAACACAATATGGGAACATGTGAGATTATGCACTTCAGTAAGCGGGATACAGACCGATATTATGTTCTAAAAGCCTTCATGAAATCTGAAGCACAAAAGAGTTTGGAGTCCTCGTCCTGTCTTATGGTTAATGCGCAGGTGCAGTTGGCAGTTAAGAAAGCAAATGCAATGCTAACGTTCATTTCAAGAGAGTGTGAATACAAGGGCGGAGACATACTGCTGAGAATCTAATGGGCTATGGTCAGACCGCATTTGGATTATTGTGAGCTGTTCTGGGGAAGGATCCACGGGTTTTGGACATGATCTATCCTGGGAATGATGGCTTTCCATATGAGCAGCAGTTGAGGGCTCGAGGTCGGTACTCAATGGAATTTAGAAGAATGGGGGCAGGGGCGCAACTGATTGAAACTGAGTGATTACTGCAAAGATTGATACAGTTAGAGTATAGAACATATTCCCACTAGTTTTAGAGACTATGACAAAATGGCACAGTTTCAGAGTGAAGAGATAGCCTGAATGGCCTAAATCTATTGTTCTATCTCTTGCCCTTATGGTCATACATTCTATTATTCAGTGCAGAATTGTAAGACTCAGACCTGCTCTTGTAACCCTTGTATCTCTATGTTGATTTGACTTCACCTGCTGGTCAATGGTAACCCCTGTAAAATGGACAGTGGGAGGATTCAGTGTCAGCCAGAAGTGCTGTAATATCTTGAATATAAGATGCTATCTGTGAGTCTCATCTGGCGCAAGTAGATTGTCTCTACAATGATTGTCATTTTCAGTCTGGCATTTTTGAAGGATCGATCCTGCTACGCTAATATTGTTGAATTTAATAAAAAGTTGAAATTTATTGCAGCGCTCAGCAACAATATTTCATGGACACTGAACACCTTTCTAATAACAGAAATGTCTAAAATGTTCATCATCAGAAACACTGCTTTCCTGTTCATGTTCAAATCAGACAACCTGTCGCATCGAGGTGCGCAAATTGGAAGTACTTAAATTTTATTGTGGTTCTGTTCGACATGTTGGGAATTTGTGTTGCAGACGTTTCATCCCCTGTCTAGATGACATCCTCAGTGCTTGGGAGCCTCCTGTGAAGCGCTTCTGTGATCTTTCCTCCGCCATTTGTAGTGGTTTGAATCTGCCGCTTCTGGTTGTCAGTTCCAGCTGTCCGCTGCAGTGGTTGGTATATTGGGTCCAGGTCGATGTACTTATTTATTGAATCTGTGAATGAGTGCCATGCCTCTAGGAATTCCCTGGCTGTTCTCTGTTTGACTTGTCCTCTAAGAGTCGTGTTGTCCCAGTCGAATTCATGTTGCTTGTCATCTGCGTGGGTAGCTACTAAGGATAGCTGGTCGTGTCGTTTCGTGGCTAGTTGATGTTCATGGATGCGGATCGTTAGCTGTCTTCCTGTTTGTCCTATGTAATGTTTTGTGCAGTCTTTGCATGGGATTTTGTGCACTACATTGGTTTTGCTCATGCTGGGTATCGGGTCCTTCGTTCTGGTGAGTTGTTGTCTGCGAGTGCCTATTGGTTTGTTTGCTGTTATATGTCCCAGTTTTGGCAGTAGTCTGGCTGTCAGTTCGGAATGCTGCTGATGTCTGGTAGTGTGGCTAGTCCTTTGGGTTGCAGCAAGTCCTCATTCCGTTGTGAATGCTTGTGGATGTGGTGCCAATCAAATGGGCTGCTTTGTCTGGATGGTGTCAAGCTTCGTTAGTGTAGTTGTGGCTGCACTCATTCGGGCAATTGGGGAGTATTCCATCTCATTCCTGACTTGTGCCATGTGGTTGGGTGACACGTTTTGGGAAGACAGGAGGTGAATTATTCACGGAGTATTGCTATCCTCTGATCAGCTCTTATATTTATGTGGCGAGTCCAGTTGAATTTCTGGTCAATGGTAACCCCAAGTGTATTGATATAGGTGGGGTGCGGAATTTAGTGACAAATAAGCCGCTGAATACCAAGCGCTTATATTATCTCTTACTGGCGATGGTCATTGTCTGGCATTTTTGCTACTTGCCACTTATCAACCCAAGTCTGGAGATAGTCCAGATCATGTTGCCTTTAGGCATGGACTGCTTCAGTATCTGAGCATTTGCGAATGGTGCTGGACATTGTGTAATTATCGTCAAATATCCCTATTCTGACCTTATGATGAAGAGAAAGTCATTGATGAAGCCACTGAAGATGTTTGGAACTAGGTTTCATCCGGAGGGCCACTGAAGATGTTACGTAGTATGGTGATGAAACGTCTGTAAATGAACATTCCAGTTCATGGAGCAAACCTATATCCACATTATCCAGAGGGACTACTGCAGAGATGTTCTGGAACGGAGATGACTGACCTCCAACAACAATTACCATTTGCCTATCTGTCAGGTATGACACCAATAATGGAGTATTGGCCGTGATGCCTTTTTGCTGGTGTTCCTTGATGCCATATTTGAAAGTATGCAGCCTTGATGTCAAAGGCTGGAATTCAGTTCCTTTTTCTATGTTTGAACCAAGGCTGTGACGAGTTCAGGAGCTGAATGACACTGGCAAAACCCAAACGGGGTGTCCCTGAGCAGGTTATTACTGAGCAGGTGCTGATTGGTAACACTACTGATGACAACTTCCATCATTTTACTGATGAAGGAGAGTGCACTGATGAGGCGGTATTTGGCCAGGTTGAATGTGTTCTGTGTTTTATGTACAGAACATACTTGAGCAGCTTTTCCCATTGTCAGCTTGTAACCGTAGAGGAACAGCTTGGCTAGGGAAGCGGGAAATTCTGGAGTACAAGTCTTCAGGGCTATTGTCGGCATGTTATCAGGGGTTAAAGCCTTGGCAGTATCCAGTACCTTCAATCGTTTCTTGATATCAGTCAATCGAACTTGCTGAAGACTGCTATCTGTTTTGATGGGGACCACGGGCGGAGGTCAAAATGGATCATTCACTCGAAACTTCTGACTGAAGATTTATGCGAAAGCTTCAGCCTTATCTTTTGCACTGATGTGCTGGGCTCTTCCATGATTGAGGATGGAGCTATTTGTTGAGAGTTCTACTCTAGCGAGTTGTTTAATCGTCCAACCCCATCCACGATCATATTAGGAGGACTGCCGAACTTAAATCTGATGCATTCGTTGTGGGGTAGCTCAGTTCAGTCTGTCCCTTGCTGTTTATGTTATTTGGCACGCAAGTATTTCTGTTTGGAAGCTTCAGCAGATTAACATTTCATCTTTGTATATTCCTGGTTCTGCTCCTGGCATGCCCTCCTGCATTCTCCATTGAACCAGAGTTGATTGTCTGGCTTGATGGTAATGGTTGAGTGGGGGATATGATAGGCCATGACATTACAGTTAGTGCTTGAGTACAGTTCTGCTGCGATTGATGATCCACAGTGTATTATGGACGCTCAGTCTTGAGTTGCTAGATCTCTTCAAAGTCTGTGCCATTTAGCATGGCAATAGTACCACAGAACACAATAGAGTTTATTCTGAATGTGACCTTGAGACTTTTACCGATAATGTCATGGCCAGATACATCTGCAGTTGATAGATTGGTAAGGATGAGGTCATGTATGATATGATCTTTTTCCCTCTTGGTCCTTCCCTCACCAACTGCTGCCGACCGAATCTAGAATCTATGTCCTTTCGGACCCGCCAAACGTGATCATTAGTACTGCTGGAGACCATTCTTGGTGGTCAACTTTGAAATCTCCCAGCCAGAATACAACTTTGTGCCCTTTCCACAGTCAGCGCTTTCTCCAAGTGTTGTTTAACATGGAGGAGCACCGATTCAGATGAGTAACGACGTTACATGGTAATCAATCAGAGACATCTTTGTCCATGTTTAATCTGAAGCCATGCGACTTCATTCGGTCTGGAGTCAATTTTGGGGCCTCCCAGAGCAACTACCTCCCGACTGTATCTCACTGAGCTGCCCATCTGCTGGACCAGTCCTTTCTTTGGGGCAGGATCCAGGAATGGTGATGGTGGTGTCTGGGTTATTTCTGTAAGGTATGATACCTTGAGTATGACTATGTCAGGCTATTGCTCGACTAGTCTGTCACTCTGTTGTCCCAATTTTGGCACTACCCCTTAGATGATAGTTAGAAAGTTTTTGGAGGTTCTACAGTGATATTTCTAATGTTGACTTTTCCGATGCAGAGTTTGATGCCAGTTGGTCCAGCCATTTTCATTTCTTTGAAACTTTGTAATGACTGGTACAACTGAATGACTCACTAGACCATTTCAGGGGGCGATTGAGAGTCAATTACATTGCTGTGGGTCCAGAGTTGCATGTCAGCCAGACCGGGTGAGAATGGATGGATATTAGAGATCCAGATTTTCTGAAAATCGGCAATGCTTTCCTTCTCATAGGTAGATTCTTAGTCTTAAAAATGTTTGAATTGAATTTCCACCATCTACAGTGACGGGATTCGAAACAGGGTGCAAAGAACAGGAGCTGATTTTCTGGATTGATATCTATCGGTAATACCATGAGGCCTACTTGAAACCACATGCTGTACGCAACTGCCAATTCTTGTGTTGTCCTGTTTTTCATTCACTATGTTATTCTGTAATCTCATCCATCATTAAATCCTGATTCAAATACACAGTCATGAACATCCTCTCGACTGCTTGGATTTCATTCAATCCGTTTCATTTGAACAGGCATTTCAAGGCAGCTGCCCATCAGAAAAGAACAAAAGGAAGAATGGCTGACTGTGCACAGTACGTATCACCAGACCAGCATGTCTGTCCAGGCACCTGAAGTATTTGTTGTGGGTCAGAGAACCTCAGAATTATTAGAGCACAGATGGAGGCCATTCAGCCCATCGAGGTGTCACAAGCTCTCCAACAGCACAAACAGATAGAGAGAGTGTGTGGAGATAGATGGTGTGTGATAGAAATAAACAGAGAGAAAGAATTTGAAGGGAGATATACTGAGAGAGGATCGAAAGGGGAGTGACTAACTAAGTGAGAGAGGTGTTAGATGAGTTTGAAGTTAGACAGATCAGGAGACCGCATTAGAGTATATAAATATGGGCTGGTAGAAATTAGAAGTTTTATTTAGAAATTCCTCTGGACTGTAAGCCTTTTGTCTGGGCGCCATACCCTGTCAGCACTATGCTGATATTGACTGTCATCCCAGAATATTTATTTCCAATAATATCACATAATCTAATGACGACTAAACAGAACCCATTCGGCCAATAAATTGGTTCCATGCGGAAAGCAGAGTTTTTAAATAGACTGTGCCAAGAGCAGCTTGAAATTACCCCCCCCCCCCCCACCTACTGTATGAGAGACTAGGCCAGAGAATCTCAGTGAGGGGACTGACTAACAGAGGGGAAGTAAGCAACTCAGCTGTGGGTCAAATAATACTCGATAAAGTTTGCACACCACTTACCTAGTTTTGTAATCCTCATTTCAATTTATATAGCACACTATCAGGAGTGCATTCTATCAATCTTGTCTCTTTGTACTTTGCATATATTGGCATATGCAGAAAATCATGTTGTTTCTGTATTTTAAATTGCATGAATGCATTTCATTAATATTGTCTTTGCTATTTCATCGTTGTAAATTTATCCTGGAATCTGTTCTTCATATGAGTTATAAAGATTAACGTTCCAATACTGGTGACTGGAGAACATCACTGTCAATCTACCAACTCTAAACAACCATGTTCCCCAGTCTTCTCCATCTTCTGTCTTTCCCCAATGTCATAATCACAATGTAATTGAAGTCCATTAAATGACACTTCACTACAGTTCGTTGACATGGATAACATCAACAACATAACCCACACCTGCCATCTCTGATTCTGGAATAACAATCTGAATTGTGTTCGTCACGTACAATTCTCTGTTAACATATCCATGCCAGTCGTTTGTTATAACCTACGTTTTCTTAGGCACACTTTGCCATCAGACCATGGACGAAAGATGGTCTCTCGTGTTTTACAGATATTGCAATGACTGATCTGTAGTTACAGGATTGATTTCTCTATTTATGAGCAGAGAATCATGTTTATGTTCCATCAAACCTCTGGCATTACTTCCATGTCCAAGGTAGACTGAATGATTATACACAATCAATCTGCTGTCTTCAACATTCCTTCCTTCAGTCACACTCACATATCATACCTAGAAAGCATAAACGTTCAAAGTTATTTTGAACTTTAATAAAACAGTATTGAATTCCATTCGGTTAACTGGAGCTATTTGTTCAGCGATTGTTATTATGTCAGTCTCCGTGGATCCTAACCATTCCGAGAGAGCTTCTCTCTTCTATCAATAAGGGAATGCTTTCAGTGTTTTATCCCATAGTGTGAGCGGGAGCATAATCCACACTAGCAACAGGGTTCAGCAGCTCTACAGAGGTGGAGGAGAGATCAGTTTGTGAGAACATTAGACTGCCCTGTTCCAACAATGGACAGGAGTTTATCCTATGGTGTTTACTGGCTTTCCCAGCCTTGGATATCATTAGCATATCAAATTGAAGATGCACTGCTGGTTATTCAAGCTGGTTACTATCCTACTCTTGCTATAGTTGGTGCTCCTGGTAAGTCACTCTGTCTGTCGACTGAACTGAATTGATGCTGATAATATGTAAATTTTGGAAAGGTGCAAGTCAACTTTTTCAGTTCCAATCAAAGATTCCATTCCTTGGAAATAATAACTAGCAAATTATTATTGACAAATTACTCCCAATATGCTAGGATGAAACACACTGTTCTCAATCTTCTTGATTCATTTTCTCCTGCAAAGTTTACATCTCCATATCATCCCCACATACCAATCCTGTCCAGTACAAACATTAAGACGTCCCAGTCTCCTCCTCAGCCTCAGTGCAACTTCTGACTAAACCATTGTTTGCGCCTTTGTTAATTCTGGATATATGTTTCAAGCCCTTTCTGAAGACGTGTGCGTTGCACAATAATTGAACTTGAGATGTTTAACTTTTTCACTGTACAGAATCTGAAAGATGGGAAGATAGTGTATGGTGGTCACTTCATTGGCTCGTAATATAGATGCACAGAATAGCAATCAGTTGATACCGGCTTGCCTGATGCCCAATAGAGAAGGCAATGGTTTCATACTTCCCTGGTCAGGTCTCTGTTTAACTGCAAATTCACAGCAGTTTGTTTTACTCTTTACTGTCCTGTAGAACAGCTGACCAGCCACTCAGTTCAATGCCTGTACAACATGCTGGCGTGATCTGGGATGCACACATCCCATGAGGGAAAAACAAAAGTCAAGGCAGCTCCCTTTCTCTGCCTGTTTCCCATAATCCGACACCTGATTGCCATTCAAGTAGGTGGCCATTCACTGTTTTAGATGTATTCTTTGTGATTGCGTCTCTCCTTGGGAGTGATGTCCATCTCGATAGGCACCTCTGGTGCTTGCTTTATTGATGCTGACCTACAGATGTAAGGATATTTGACTTTCCACATCAGTGGTAATGCATTGTAAATGAATGGTTTCCTTTGTCACATGAAGGAAAGGGAGCCAGCTCAGTGAGGGAAATGAATTATTGTGATCAAACTTGAGAGGTTCTTCTTGAGGCAGTATTTGGGGTGTTGTGGACAGATTTTCTCTCCTTTATAAGGAGTGATCTCCTTACTGCAGAAAGAGTGAATAGGAGTTCCACCAGATTAATCCCTGGAACAATGGCACCATGAGGATCTGTAGTGCTTTCAGAGAATAAGAGATGATTGCATGGAACACTGAGTGGGATGGGCAAACACTAATTGCATTTAAACAGATAATGAGAAGGTGATAAATTCCATGTCTGCTGTTTCATTCAGGATGCATGTTTCTGGATAGTTTAAGTGCCTCTTTGGACGTTACGCCCACCCACCTCAACCTCCACTCCCCATGGTGATTGAGAGAGACAGAAGTCCAGGTTTTGAATAAACTCTCACCACATTAATACAGTCCAATTGGTGTGTGATCCTGCACTGAATGTCATATTAACCACCACCTTGACAGCAGCCACAATACGTTCATTCTAAAACAGTTAACTATCACCACCAGGATCTGACATTCATGAAGAGCATGAATCCATCTTCTCAGAGATGCTAGGTGACTCCTTCAGGTTTAGAATATAAGTCTATAAGATACAGGAGCAGAAATTAGGCCAGTTAGCGCGTTGAGTCTGCCCATCATTCAATAATCGCTGATAGGTTTCTCAAATCCATTATCCAGCCTTCTCCTCGTAATTCTTCATCCCCTGGATAATCAAGAACCTATCTATCTCCGTCTCAAATATACTTAATGACCTAGCCCCCACTGCCATCTGTGGCAATACATTTCAAAGATTCGCCATTCGCTGGTTAAAGACATTTCTCCTTATCACTGTTCTAAAAGATGTTCCCTTTCATCAAAGTCTGTGTCCTCGACCTCTTGTCCAATAGAAACATCTTGCCAACATCAACTCTGTCCCAGTAATTCAGCATCCTGCGCTTCCATTACTTTCCTTCTCATCCTTCTAAACTTTACCGAGGATAGATCCAGAGCCCAAAAACATTCCTCGTACGGTAAACTTTTTATTCCTATGACCATTCTCGTGAAAATATTCTGCACAAGCTCCATAGCCACTACATCCTTCGTGACATATGGGGCTCAACATTTCGCACAATACTCCAAATATGGTCTGACCAGAGACGTAAACAACCTGTTTTATATTCAATTTCTCTCATAATAAATGCCATCAATAATAAATCCAATTGTCCTCCTGACTACTGCCTCAACCTGCAAGCTTACCTTGAGAGAACCCTGTACTAGAACTCCCAATTCCCTTTGCACTTCAGATTTTTGAATTTTCTCCCCAATTAAAAAAATAGACCCATGCCTCTATTCTTCATGCCAAAGTGAATGACAACACACTTTCCAACGTTGGAATGCATTTGACAATCTCCTTCTTCAGTCTCTCCGCCTCCTAAATACGGCACAGTCCATCTGCCTATCTATGAATCGTCTGCAATCTTAGCCAGAGTACACTCAGTTCCAACATCTAGATTATTAACGTAACAAGTAAAAAGTTACGATTCCAATACTGAGCCTTTTAAATCACCACTTGTCACCTACTGCCATCCTGAAAAGGACTATTCTATCCCCACTCTCTGTTTTCTGGCAGACAGACAAGCTTCCATTCATGCTACTACCTTGCCTCGAACACCACGCTCCCGAAACGTACTCAGTCATCTCCTGTGTGACACCTTGTCAAAGGCCTTCTTGAAATCCAGGTAGATAACATCCATTGCCTGTGCTTGATCAAGCCTGCTCATTTCCTCTTCAAATAATTCCAACAGATTTTCAGGCATGATCTTCCCTTGATGAAACCAAAGTGATTTTGCCCTATTTTACCAAACACTTTAAAGTATTCAGAAACCTCATCTTTCACAATGGATTCCAGGATCTCACCCACGACCGAAGTTAAGCTATTAATTGTGGATTTCGTTTTGTCTTTTTCCTCACTCCCTTGTTACAATGGGGTGTCACATTAGTGCGTTTCCAGTGTTCTGGGATCGTTCCTTACTCTAGTGATTCTTGAAAGATCACCACTATCTCTCCACATCCTTATATATATGGGATGAAGTCCATCCGGTCCAGGATATTTAACCACCTACAGGCCATTCAGATTTTTCTCGCATGCTATCCATGCTGGTGGCCAGCATACTCAGCTCTGGCCCCTCACTATCTTGAATGTTATGGTATTACTCATATCTTCCACAGTTACCTAATTTTTCAGTTCCTCAGCCTTTTCTTATTTACCACTACGACCTCTCCAGTATCATTTGCCAGCAGTCCAATGTCCCCTTTTGCCTCTCTTTTGTAATTTAAATATTGAAAGAAGCTCTTACAGACTTCCTTTATATTAGTGGGTCGTTTACTCCCATATTTACTAATCTCCCTCCTTATTTTATTTTGGTTGCCCTCTGTTTTGTCTTTGTAAGCTTCTCAATCCTCTGGTTTCCCACTGACCCTCGCCACATTATATGCATTTTCATTTAATTCTATGCTGTCCCTGACTTCCCTAGTCAGCGATGGTTGCCTCATCCTCCCTGCACCATACCTCTTTTTCTTCAGGATAATTCTCTGCTGCATCCTGAATTACCCCAAAAATCTCCTCTCATTGCTGTTCCACTGTCTTTCCTTCTGGGTCCGTCTCCCAGTTAATTCTATCCAGCTCCTCTCTCATGCCTCTGTAACTGCCTTTATTCAGCTGTAATACCATTACCTCTGATTCTAACTTCTCCATCTGAAATTGCAGAGTAAATTCAATCATATTATGATCACTGCCTCCTATTATTTCCTTCATTTAAAGCTCCCCTCATCTAATCTGCCTGCACAAGCTGCGACAAAAAGCCATCTCATAGACATTCTACAAAATCCTTTTCCTGCAAAGCAGTATCAAACTGAATTCCCAGTCCACCTGCATAATGAAATCCCACATGGTCACTGTAAAGTTGCCTTTCCTACAGATGTTTCTATCTCCAGGTGTATCGTGCACCCCAGGTCCTGACTACTGTTTGGAGGCCTGTACATAACTTCAATTGCATTTTTTTCACTTTTTTGATTCCCCAATTCTACCGACACAGATTCTACACCATCTGTTGTTACTTCATTTCTTCTAATTGATTCAATTCCATTTCATATTAATGAGAACCATCTGTCTTTCTGCCCACCTGCCTATCATTTCGACAGGATTGATATCCTTGAACATTCAGCTCCCAATCCTGATCCTCTTGCAGTGACATCACTGTGATGCTCACCACGTCATACCTGCCAATTTGTGTATGCGTCACAAGCTTATTTACATTATTCCTTCCACTGCTTGCGTTCCGATATAACAGTTCAGTTCTGTATTTACCGTCCCTCTTCTCATTGTCATTTGTTTGTCCAGCCCGTTGGTACCTACATGAACCCTGGCCACTGAATCATTCCCCTCCCACTCCAAGTTCATCTGCACCCCAGATGACATATCCCAAGCTCAAGCACCAGGTAGGCAACACAACCTTCAGGACTCTCAATCCTGGACACACAGAATACTACCTATGCCTCTAACTGTACTATCCGCAATTATCCATAATTGGGCAACATAGAACATAGAACATAGAACAATACAACACAGAACAGGCCCTTCAGGCCACTATGTTGTGCCAAACATTTGTCCTAGCATAAGCACCTATCCATGTACCTATTCAATTGCCGCTTAAAGCTCACCAATGATCCTGACTCTGCAACTGCCACAGGCAGCGCATTCCATGCCCCTACCACTCTCTGGATAAAGAACCTACCGCTGACATTCTCCCTATACTTCCCCCTTTCACTTTAAATTTATGTCCCCTTGTAACACTCTGTTGTACCCGTGGAAAAAGTCTCTGAGTGTCTACTCTATCTATTCCCCTGATCATCTTATAAACCTCTATCAAGTCACCCCTCATCCTTCGCCGTTCCAATAAGAAAAGGCCTAGCACTCTCCACCGATCCTCATACGACCTATTCTCCATTCCAGGCAACGTCCTTGTTGATCTCCTATGCACCCTCTCCAAAACTTCCACATCTTTCCTAAAGTGAGGCGACCAGAACTGCACACAGTACTCTAAATGTGGCCTTACCAAGGTCCTGTACAGCTGAAACATCACCTCACGACTCCTGAATTCAATCCCTCTGCAAATGAACGCTAATACACCAACCCCCTTTTTACAAGCTCTATCCACCTGAGTGGCAACTTTCAAAGAGCTATAAACATAGACTCCAAGATCCCTCTGCTCCTCCACCTTAGTAAGAACCCTACCGTTAACCCTGTATTCTGCATTCTTATTTGTCATTCCAAAATGGACAACCTCACATTTGACAGAGTTGAACTCCATCTGCCACTCCTCAGCCCAGCTCTGCATCATATCTAAGTCCCTTTGCAGTTGACAACAGCTCTCCTCACTATCCACAACTCCACCAATCGTCATATCGTCTGCAAATTTACTGACCCACCCATCGACTTCCTCTTCCAAGTCATTAATAAAAATTACAAACAGCAGAGGCCCTGGAACTGATCCATGTGGAACTCTACTTGTAACTGGGCTCCAGGCGGAATATTTACAATCTACCACCACTCACTGACTTCAACCAGTGACCCAGTTCTCTATCCAACTAGCCAAATTTCACATTATCCCATGCCTCCTGACTTTCTGCATAAATCTACCAAGAGGAACCTTATCAAATGCCTTACTAAAATCCATGTACACTACATTCACTGCTCTACCCTCAAACACATGCTTTGTTACCTTCTCAAAGTATTCAATAAGACTTGTAAGGCAAGATCTACCCCTCACAAATCCGTGCTGGCTGTCCCTAATCAAGCAGTGTCTTTCCAGCTACTCATAAATCCTATCCCTCAGTACCCTTTCCATTGCTTTGTCTACCACCGAGGTAAGACGAACTGGCCTGTAATTCCCGGGGTTATCCCTATTCCCTTTTTTGAACAAGGGCACAACTTTCGCCACTCTCCATTACCCTGGTACCTCCCGTTGACAGTGAAGACTATAAGATCATTGCCAACGGCTCTGCAATTTCCTCTCTTACTTCCCACATAATCCTAGGATATATCTTGTCAGGCCCGGGGGACTTGTTTATCCTCAAATTTTTCAAAATGCCCAACACACCTTCCTTCCTAACAAGTATCTCCTCTAGCTTACCAGTCCGTTTCATATGCTCCTCTTCAACAATGCGGTCCCTCTCATTTGTAAATACTGAAGGAAAGCACTCATTCAAGACCTCTCCTATCTCTTCCAACTCAATACACAGTCTCCCACAACCGTCCTCGATCGGACCTACTCTCGTTCTCATCATTTGCGTTTTTTTCACATACGCAGAAAAGGTCTTGGGGTTATCCTTGATCCTACCCGCCAAAGATTATTCATGCCCTCTCTTAGCTCTCCTAATCCCTTTCTTCAGCTCCCTCCTGGCTATCTGATATCCCTCCAAAGCTGTGTCTGAACCTTGTTTCCTCATCCTTCTATAAGCCGCCTTCTTCCTATTTACTAGACATTCAACCTCCGTCATCAACCAAGGTTCCCTCACACGGCCATCTCTTTCCTGCCTGACAGGTACAAACATATCAAGGACATGTCGTATTTGTTCCTTGAAAAAGTTCCACATTTCAATGACATCCTTCCCTGACAGCCTATGCTCCCAAATTATGCTCCTCAGATCCTGTCTTGCAGCATCGTATTTACCCTTCCCCCAATTGTAAAACCAACCCTGTTGCACGCACCTACCTCTCTCCAAAACCAAGGTGAAAGTCACAGAATTGTGGTCACCATCACCAAAATGCTCACCCACTAACAAGCCCATCACTTGTTTGTTACCAAGTACCAAATTCAATATGGCCTCCCGTTAGGTCGGACAATCTACACACTGAATTGGAAAAGCTTCCTGGAGACACTGCACAAATACCGCTCCGTCTAATCAACTTGATCTACAGAACTTCCAATAGTTGGGAAGTTGAAACCGCCCATGACTACTATCCTGTGGCTTCTGCACCTTTCCAAAATCTGTTTCCTAATCTGTTTCCCAATCTGTTTCTCCACATCTCCGCTGCTATTGGGGGGTCAATAGTAAACACCCAACAAGGTGACTGCTCCTTTCCTATTTCTGACTTCAGCCCATATTACTTCCAAACGCAGATCCCCCTCGAACTGCCTTTCTGCAGCCATTATACCACTTCTAATTAGCAACGCCACACCCCCTCCTTTTTTACCACCCTCCTTAATCTTACTGAAACATCTGTAACCAGGAACATGCAACAACCATTCCTGTCCCTCTTCTATCCACGTTTCCGTGATGGCCACAACACTGTACTCCCAAGTACCAATCCATGCCTTAAGTTCACCCACCTTATTTCTGATACTCCTTGCGTTGAAGTATGCGCATTTGAACCCATCTCCGTGTCTGCAAGTATTCCCTGTCAGTGCTACCTTCTCCACAGCCTCCCTACATTCTTCGACATCCTGAAAAACAGCTAACCTACTTTACGGACGACACGTCCGGATCCCATCCCTCGGCCAAATAAATTTAACTCCCCCCCACCTCCAGAAGCGTGCTAGCAAACCTACCTCCCAGGATATTGGTGCTTTTCTGTTTCAGGTGCATCTCGTCCTGCTTGTACAGGTCCCACCTTCCCCAGAATGCAGTCCAATTGTCCAAACACCTGAATCCCTCCCTGCTACACCATCCTTGCAGCCACGTGTTCAACTTCACTCTCTCCCTATTAATTACCTCACTGTCATGTGGCACCGCCAACAACCTAGAGATGACGGTTGTGTGCACAGCAATGCTGCCTCACAGTGATAAGGATTCGGGTTCAATTCCAATCTCTAGAATCTGTCTGTGTGTACGTTGTACATTCTTCCCATGTCTGCATTGGGAGCATTAACTCCTTTCTCTCTCCACAGGATTTCTCTGTATTTGCTTCAGATTTCTACAATCTACAGTATATTTCCTTATATTTCATGGAGAAATGCAGTAAATGTAGCAGCTTTTGTAAAAGCAGCCATGATTCTCGTGTTCCCTGGGTGTTTAGGAATCTTGCTGAATGCAGTGTCCCTGGATACGCATTCCATCTCTTTCAGTCCCTCAGTCCATCCATACTGCATGCAGCCTTTCCTTTGCCAAACCTGGGACTCCCCACACACCATCGCCTGGCACTGGATATTCCCTTCGCAGGACTGTGCATACAACGACACTGGGCACTCGCTCACCCGCTGGGGATGCTGGGGTAAAGATCTTGCCATTGAAAGGAACAGAATAATTAAAATCCAATTTAATAGCAAATCAGAGTAAACAGGCTGAATGACATCCATCTGCTCTCTCATTTTGTAGTCTTCTGTTTATCCTCGTCAATCTGCAAATAAATGGTCCATATGTCTACCTTGTCAAACAGGTTTGGTGGAGGTGTTAGATATCAGATCCTCTGGCCATTGGACTGAATCAGTAGGCTCCACCTTCCTGGTAAATGAGGTCACACTTACGTTTTTATAATCACGTCTATCCACTTTAAAGAAAAGGCCTTGCTCGAGTTGTGCTGAAAGGATATTTGAATTTTGGAGACGCTAGAATATGTCACGTACGAGTGAGATTAGGAATAGGAAGGTAGTATAGTTATATATACCGCCAAAAAGCTGGTAGCACTTCTGATATGTGGATGATTGGGATTGCCGACTCGGTAGGATATAGCCAAGGAGGACGGGATGGACCTGAAGTAGCAGCAAGCTTTGATGTGTAGATCTTTGGGTTTTCCGGGTCAGTAGGATATACACAAGTAGGACGGGATGGACCTGAACAGGCAGCAATCTCTGATATGTGGATCCACTGGGATTCCCGGGTCGGTAAGATTTGCACAAGAAGGACGGAATAGACCTGTACTGGCGGCAAGGTCCTGGTAGGCAGGTTTACTATTGTCACTCCGAAGGGTTTAAACTACTGTGGCACTGTGGAGTGGGAACCAGAGCAGTCGGTCCACAATACAGTGACTAATGAGGAATTGGAGACTAAAACCAGTGCATCTAAAACCAACAACAAAGAAGGAGAGGGCACTGAACACAATGGGACTGGCAACCTGAATTGTTATTAATTTCATGTGAGGAATCTGGCAGGTAAGTACTTGGAGATTGTATGAGTACATATAACTACAATGTAAATATTACCAAGAATTCGTGAGAGAGGGACAAGAGAGCAATCAATCCAATGGGTCCAGAAATACTTGCTGAATATGCAGTGAGTGGCTGGAGACAGTCGTTTAAAGTGAAATAATTATTCAGCACTCTATCGAAATCGGACCAGGTGTAATGCAGGTACAGATTGAAGTGACAAAGGAGGAAACTGGAATTGTCTGTCTACAATCTTTTCTGCTTAACTGATAGTCTTTTGTAATCTCCTGTCACTGGAAAATAGCAGCAGAAAGTACTTCAGGGAAACTCAAACCACATATCAGGTAAGTATCTGATGTGTTTGGCGGAAGTGTATTTATTTCAATGCAAGGATTATTATGGGTAAACAGTTGAATTTAGAGTCTGAATCGCTACATGGGACTACGATGTTGCAAACATTATAGGGACTTTGCTGAGAAAGAGGCAGGACTGGCTGCTCAACTTTCCAGGGTTTTGTTCTTTTCGATGATGTGGAGGGGAAGCTAAAAGAGGGGGAGGAGTTGCATTACTAATCAGGGAGTTTGTTACATCTGCACTTAGGACGTATTGGAAGGCTCATCTCCTGAGGCAACATGGAGAGAGCTCAAGATATGATGGATGCATGTGTTAGGATTGTACTGCAGTCCCTCCAACCGTCACCGAGAAATTGAGGAACAAATATGTTGGCCGATTATGGAAACGTGAGTTGCCATAGTGAGGGACTTTAACATCCCCAATATTGACTGGGAATCCTTTACAGCAAGTGGCTAAGACGGGGTAGAATTTCTTAAGCGCACCCAAGAAAGTTATTTGCAGCGGCCTGTGGATAGTCCAACTACAACATGGGCCATACTGGACGTCGGAGTAGAAAATGAGCATGTTCACGTGACTGACCGTTCATTAGAAGATCATTCTAGAAACAGTGATAACGATGCCCTCAGGTTTGAGATAGCTACGATCATGGAATAAGTCAGGATCTTTGGAAGTTAGTAAATTGGAGGAAGGCAAATCCACATCAGGCAGAAGCGAGGGGCTGTTAATTGGAAGGAGCTGCTGTCAGGAACATCCACATTTTGCACGGTGGGACTGCTTATTAAATCCTGATTTCAACATCGTCTGGTGAATGTCGTCCCAACTGCTCGAATGTCAATCTATTTTGTTTGAACAGATATTCAGAGGATATTGCATGTCAGAAAACAGGAAGTGATAATGAATGACTGTGCACTGTGTCCTTCGCAGGACCAGCTTTTTTCTCCAGGCACTGAAAGTCTTTATTGTGGATCAGAGAACCTTAGAATTAATACAGCACAGACGGTGGCAATTTAGCCCATCCTACATCCACAAGTCCACCAACTGAACTATCCGAAAGCAGAGAGAGTTATTGGAGATACAGAGAGAGAGAGACTGAGATACAGACAGACGCGCACACATATATATATATATATATATATATATATAGAGAGAGAGAGAGAGAGAGAGAGAGAGAGAGAGAAATAGAAAGAAAGTATGTGAAGGGAAGCCAACGGAGTGGATAGAAAGTGGAGCGACTGACTGAGTAGGAGAAAAGGGTGTTAGAAGAAAGTGAACCTGGATAGATCGGGAGTCAGCATGAGGAAAATAGACAGAAGATGGAAATTTTATTTAGATATTCCTCTGGTCTGCAAGCCCTTTGTCTAGTGCCATACCCTGTGAGCACTGTGCTGATACTAGCTGTCATCCCAGATCATTTATCTCCAAAAACATCACAGAGCTGGGTTTCTGACAGTTAAACGGAATCCAATAGACCAATTGATTGGTTCCAGGGAGAAAGTGGATTCACTTATACAGATTGGGGGAACAGCAGCAGGAACTGATAAGCCCCCGAAATACTGTGTGTAGGACTGGACCGGAGAATCTCAGTGAGGAAGATCACTGTCAAAGGGGAAATCAGCATCTCAGCTGTGGGCCGAATACTGATTGATAACGTTTGCAGAGCACTTCCATGGTTTTGTAATTCACATTTCAATTTATACAGCTCAAGGTCATGATTGTATTTTACCAATCTTATCTGTTTGTACTTTCCACATTTTTGAATGTACAACAAGTCATTTTGTACCTGTATTTTGTGTTGCATATGCATATTGAATTATGGAGGAAGAAGGGACTTGTTCTGATGGAATGGTCTTCATCTGAACAATGCTGGGACCAGAGTCCAAACAAATCACCTAATTAGGGCTGGGGTCAGATCTTTCAACTAATCTTTAGGTTTGGGTGGGATTTCAGTTATAGGGGAAATTAGAAAACTTGAATTCAAAGAGGAGGTAAGAGTGAAGAACGCAGGAGAATTTAATGAAATTTCGAGCACAGGCACAAATATGACACAGTGTTTTGAAAGTGTAAACAATCAAACTTCAAGCACACTGGACAGACAAATGAAACTGACAGGATGGACAGTTAATACAGGACTGTGAGTGTTATGTCTGCATGCATGCCGTATAAGAAATAAGGTAAATGAGCTTGTAGAGCTGATTGAAATTGGCAGAGACGTGCTGCAAGGGAATCAGGATTGACAGCTGATGCATTCACGAGTATGCATCCTATCGAATAGATAGGTTGAGTCGGGGGAGTAAGAATGAAAACAAATCAGCCGTAAGAATCCTGGTCTCCTTGCTATCGGAAGAATGTTGTGAATCTTGAAAGTATTCCGAAAAATTTACAAGGATTGGACTATTTGAGCTACATGCAGAACTTGAATAGCTGGGGTTGTTTGCCCTGGAGCTTCAGAGGCTGAGGAGTGACCTTAGAGAAGTTTAAAAAATCCACAAGGGGCATGCATGGGATAAATAGACAAATTATTTTCCCTAGGGTGGGGGAGAATTCGAGGGCATAAGTTTAGCTTGAAAAGGGAAAGATTTAAAAGTTACCAAAAGAGCGAGATTTTTTATCATTCACAGGGTGGTGTATGTATATGGAAACAACGGTGGGAGGAAGTGGTGGACACTAGTCCCATTCCACCATTTAAAAGGCATCTGGATGGGTATGCAAAGAGGAGGCGTAAAAAGGATACAGGCCAAGTGCTGGCAAATGGGACTAGATTAGGTTGGGTAATCTGATTGGCATAGACGAGTTGGACCGAAGGATTTGTTTCCATTCTGTTCATCTCTCTGACTGTACAGCTCTCTGACTGTATAGCTCTCTGACTGTATAGCTCTCCGACTGTACAGCTCTCTGGCTGTATGACATAAAGTAGGGTCAGATGGCACAACATCGGTTTGGGCAGAATTGAGTATCCCCAAAGGTTGAAAAAAGAAATATAGATGTTTAATGAAACCTTTAAAGAGCAGGTGTGCATGCTGGAATGGATAGAGATGGAAGAAGCTGATGTTCTGAAAATTTTTTCAAACATTAAGATTCATAAGTCGCCAGGCCCGGACCAGATTTGTCCTCAGCTGCTTTCGGAAATGAGAAATGCGATTGCTTCGCCACTTGCAAAGATCTTTGCATCCTCACTCTCCACTGAGTCGTACCTGAGGACTGGAGAGAGGCAAATGTAATTCATCTCTTCAAGGAAGGAAATAGGGAAATCCCAAGCAATTACAGACCAATAAGTCTCACGTCTGTCATCTGCAAGGTGTTAGAAAGGATTCTGAGAGATAGATTTATGACCATCTGGAAGAGCATGGCTTGATTAAGTGCAGTCAACACGGTTTTGTGAGGGGAAGGTCATGCCTCACGAATCTTATCGAGTTCTTTGAGGATGTGAATAGAAAAGTTGATGAGGGTCGAGCAGTGGATGTGGTGTATATGGACTTCAGCAAGGCATTTGATAAGATTCCCCATGGTAGGCTCATTCAGAAGGTCAGGTGGATGGGATACAGGTGAACTTAGCTGTCTTGATGCAGAATTGTCTGGCCAGCAGAAGACAGCGAGTGGTAGTAGAAGGAAAATATTCTGCCCGGAAGTCAGTGGTGAGTGGTGTTCCACAAGACTCTGTCCTAGGGCCTCTACTGTTGGTAATTATTATTAATGACTTGGATGAGGGGATTGAAGGATGGGTCAGCAAGATTATAGAGCAAAGGTTGGAGGTGTCGATGACAGCATAGAGAGGGCTGTTTTAGGCTGCAGCGGGACATTGACAGGATGCAGAGTTGGGATGAGAGGTGGTAGATGGATTTTAACCTGGATAAATGCGAAGTGATGCATTTTGGAAGATCGAATTTGATAGCTGAATACAGGATAAAGTATAGGATTCTTGGCAGTGTGGAGGAACAGAGGGATCTTGGTGTGCAGGTACATAGATCCCTTAAAATGGCCACCCAAGTGGACAGGGTTGTTAGGAAATCATATGGTGTTTTGGCTTTCATTAACAGGGGGATTGAGTTTAAGAATCGTGAGATCTATTGCAACTCTGTAAAACTTTGGTAAGACCACACTTGGAATATTGCATCCAGTTCTGGTCGCCCTATTACAGGAAAGATGTGGATGCTTTGGAGCGGGTTCAGAAGAGGTTTACCAGGATGCTGCCTGGACTGCAGGACTTATCTTATGAAGAGAGGTTGACTGAGCTCGGACTTTTTTCATTGGAGAAAAGTAGAAGAAGGGACCTAATTGAGATATACAAGATAATGAGAGGCATAGATATAGTCGGTAGCGAGAGACCATTTCCCAGGGCAAAAATGGCTAACACAAGGGTTCATGGTTTTAAGCTAGTTGGAGGAAAGTAGAGAGGGGATGTCAGAGGCCGGTTCTTTCCACAGAGAGTTGTGAGAGCATGGAATGCGTTTCCAGCAGCAGTTTTTGAACCGAGGTCATTAGAAACATTTCAGGACTGATGGACATGCATATGGTCACAGAAATTTGAGGATGCATGCATGAGGATCAATGGTCGGCACAAGATCGTGGGCTGAAGGGCCTGTTCTGTGCTGTAATGTTCTATATTCCATGTTCTAGATGGCGTTATGTTCAGCATTCGAAAAATTATTCAGGACCTGTATATATACACTAGGAGACAGAAAAGATGCATAGAAAAGGCAAAGTGCAGTGGTCATGGAGATTTCCATACACGGGTGGACTGGGAAAATCAGGTTGTTAGTGGTTTGCAGGAGAAATACTTTGTGCAATTTCTTCGATAGGGCTTTTTGGAGCAGCTTGTGGTGGAGTCCACTCAGGAACAGGGCAATACTGGATTTAGTGTTGTGCAATGAGGCACACTGTTTTAGAGAACTTGAATGAAGGAACACGAAGGAAGCAGTAATCATAATATGACTGACTTTATTCTGCAATTTGAGAGGGAAAAGATAGAATGATAGGTAATGGTATTTCAGCTGTATGAAGTCAACTACAGGGGCATGAGGGAGGAGCTTGGTAGAATTGCCTGGGATGGGGCTAACATGAAAAACAGTAGAACAACAATGGCAGGAGTATCTGCAAGTAATTCAGGAGACACAACAGAGATTCTTCCCGAGAGTAAAAGAAGGATGGTGTAGGGGAGGATGAACCAACCATGACTGGTTAGGTTACAAATCACACAGCACCAGGTTATAGTCCAACATGTTTAATTGGAAGCACACTAGCACTACGGCACCTTCAACAGGTGTTTGTGTAGGAAGTCAGGGACAGAAGAGCAAGCGTATAATGTGACGAAGGGCAGCGGAAAACTAGACGATTTGGAAGCTCACAAAGACCAACAGAGGACCACAAAATAATAAATACGGAGGGAGGAGATTAAATATGAGGATATGTTTGCCAGTTAAATCCAGGAAAGTTGGAAGATTTTCTTTAGATATAAAAATGGCAAAGGCGAGACAAAAGTGGAGATTGGGCTGCTGTAAAATGGCACAGGACAGACAGTAGTGGAGAACAAAGAAATGGCCGACGACACGAATAAATTCCCAATCGTTCAAGAATGTGAAGGGGCAAAGCTCAGTATGTCACCCATCGCCAAGGCAAACAGGGCAGAAAAGCTGAATGGGCTGAAGGTGGATAAATCACCTGGACCAGAATGACTACACCACAGAGTTCAAAGAGAGAAAGCTCAGAGGTAGTGGAGGACTGAGATAACGCTAATGTAAAATCCCTGTTTACAAAGGGAATAAGGCAGAAGACGGAAAATTACAGACCAATTAGCCTAACCTCTGTCGTGGGTAAGATCCTGGAACCGATCGGGAAGGATAATATTTTTGAATATTTGGAGGTGTATAGAAATATAGGGCAATGTCAGCTTGGCATCATCAAAGGGAGGTCATGCCTGACGCATTTGCTTGAACCTTTTGAGAAAGTAACGATCAGCTTCGACCCAGGAGCGCCAATGGATACTCTTACCCGGACCACAAGAAGGCTTTTGACGAGTGCCACACAGAAGACTATTGATTAAGATAAGGGCCCATGGTGACAGAGGCAAAGTGCTAGCATGGATTGAAGTTTGGCTGTTTGGCAAAAAGCAGGTAGTGTGGATAAAATGGTCCTTCCCAGGATGGCAAACGGTGTCAAAATATATTCTGCAAGACTCAGTGTTCGGACAACTTTTCACATTGTGCATTAATGATCTAGATATGGAACGGAGGCCATTCTGGCTAAGTTTGCAGACATTATAAAGATATCTAGAGGAACAGTTAGCACGCAGGAGGCAAAGAAGCTGCAGAAGGACTTGCACAGGTTAGGAGATGGGCAAAGCAATGGCAGATGGAGTAAAACATGAGCTAGTATGAGGTCATACACTTTGGTATGAAGAATAGAGGCACGGGCTATTTTCTCAATGGGGAGAAAATTCAGAAGTCTGAAATGCGAAGAGACTTGGGAATCCTAGTCCAGGCTTCTCTCACGGTAAACTTGCAAGTTGAGTCAGTAGTTAAGAAGGTAAATACAATGAAGGGATTTATTTCGAGAGGAATTGAAGTTAAAAGCAGGGAGTACTTACAAGGTACTAAAACGCTCTGGTCAGGCCACATTTAGATTTAGGTCCTATATCCCAGCAGATGTGTACTGTCCCTGGAGCGTGTTCAGAGGAGATTCACTGGATTGGTCCCAGGAATGAAAAGCTTAACATACGAGGAACATTTGAGGGCCTGGTTCGATACTCGATGGGGTTTAGAAGGATGAGGGGGAATCTAATTCAAACTTATAGAATACTGAATGACCTGGACAGAGTGGATTTTTGGAAAATGTGTCCATTCGTAGGTAAGACTAGGATCCGAGGCACAGCCATAGACCACAGCGAAGACCTTTTAGAACAGAGATAACGAGTAACTTCTTCAGACAGAGCATTGTGAGTCTATGGAATTCACTGCCTCAGAAGGCTGTGGAGGCCAAGTCATTGAGTATATTTAAGACTGCGTAGGATAGGTTTTCGACTGAAAAGAGGATCAAAGCTTACGGGGAGAATGGGTTTGAGAAATCTATCAGCTTTGACTGATGTTTGAGCAGACTGGATTGGGCTGAATGGTTTAATACACAAAGAGAATGACTTACCAGGAACACCGACTATAGCGAGGATGGGATAGTAACCACCTTGAGTAATCCAAAGGATATCTGCGATCCGTGATGTTAATGATATCCAAGGCTGAGCAAGGTAGTAAAAAAACCCTTGGATAAACTCCTGTTCATTGATGGAACAGTTCAGTCAAATGTTCTCAGATTCTGGTCCATTGTCTTCTGAACCCCCAGTGGAGAGATTGTGGCTGATTCCTATTAAATTTAATTTCGTCAACGTTACTTGATACCATCCGGAGTAAACTCCGGCCTTGATATCAGGATCGGTCACTCTTACATGAGTTGCTATGTTCACCTCTTTTGAACATACAAATAGGTTATTGTGTATGTTTGGGGAGTGTAACCTTCTCACAGAGAATAGTGAATGTCAGAAATTATCTGGTCAAGAGAGTTCCAGGAGCTATATCACTGAAAGTATTTACAGATGAGGTAGGTGGGTTTTTGACCTGCCATAGAATTTAGGGATGTGAAGAATCGGAAAATAAAGCAGAGTTGATACCAACAGTGGATCATCCATAATCATATACAATGGCACGGCAGGCCTGACCATCCGAATTACCATCTGATCCTGTTCCTTATGTTCTCATATTCTGTAATTAGGAAGTTAATGGTTGCAATTTTCCTGAGCATTCCGTTATTGGACATTGCAGTCAGAGAGAGCAAAGCATTTTATGAGTCATCTCTGGGTGAGGTACGGGGACTGTATTCACAGTGAATCTGGGTCTGCACCATGACCAACAAACGAAGCACAAGTTGCAGAGAGGAGACACTCTATAAGTAGACCAGAGGCGTATTTTGAGCCCAGCTTGGGTTTTGAATAAACATTTTTCAATCCACGCCAAACTGTGTGTGACAATTGTGAGGGACAGAAGAAGATCCCGTCTTACGGTGGATCAGGTATTTCGAGCGAGTAGCCTGCATCTACAACTGTGCAGGAGCTATGAGGGGCTGAATGGAATATAGGAATATCGGACTGAGGAGTGGGAGTGGGCCATTAGGCACTTTGTCTTGGCTCTGTCTCGCACTAAGATCGTAGCTGATCTGATTGTGCTCTCAGCAGTACTTCTCCTGTATGTGCACCATTTTCCTACATTCACTTGTCTCTCAAATATTTAACAGACACAACTTTGAATAAATGTAAACATCCAGGCACCACAAACTTCTGGGGAAGGGGATTCCCACTTGAACAGCCCTTTTAGAATTTGTTATTCGTGCTCCAATCAATGTTGCAGGGTCAGCGTTTCCTTTTGTAGTCAGACTGCTCCACTTTTTACAACAATTTTCAAAGTTTCTTGATATAACTAATGATATAAATGTCAGCCTGGCTCATCCTCTAGAAAAATGTCAAACACATATACACACACACACACACACACACACACACACACACACACATACACACACACACACACACACACACTCACACACACACACTCACATCTCAAGACAAAATAGAGAAATGAAAGCGTTCCAGAGTGTCATAATAGTTGAACTCATAAAAAATGGATAGATGATAGACAGTCCCAAATGTTATTCTGTCCTCTGAAGTTATTAGATTAGATTCACTACAGTGTGGAAACAGGCCCTTCGGCCCAACAAGTCCACACCGACCCTCCGAAAAGTAACCCAACCAGTCCCATTTCCCTCTGGCTAATGCACTTATCACTATGGGCAATTTAGCATGGCTAATTCACCTCACCTTCACATTTTTGGACCTGTGGGAGGAAATCCAAGCACTTGGAGGAAACCAACGCAGACACCAGGAGAATATGCAAACTCCACACAGGCAGTCGCCCGAGGCTGGAATCAAACCTGGGGCGCTGGTGCTATGAGGCAGAAGTGCTAACCACTGATCCTCCGTGCCGCCCATTCTGCGCAGACAAGCTGCTTGCAATGCGATTTCTCCCCAGAATATTTGGATTTAGCTGAATTCCCTTTGCTTCAGACGGTCGGGAGCTTCCAATGAATCTCTCAAGAGGAATTCTCCACGACTCATCAGGTAGCGGTGAGTCAGGGCTTTACTGTTGTCAGGAGAAACACAATAACAGAGAGAGATCAATCGGTTGCTGCTTCTCCGGCAGGGAACATTGTTCTCACTCTCTGTGTTGAATCATGCAATCATGTCAACTGAACACCAAATTGGGCCGTGTGCACTCGTTGTGAACATTCTCTGGAACGGATAATAATGGACGATATGCAAGTGCATCATTGCTGTTGTTATACCCAGTGCCTTTCGTTCACAAAAAAAGAAAATTCCTGCTTTATAATTTGATGATATGTAGGTAAGCATATGGTTAATTTTTGAAAATCGTTTGATGTCTTCAAAATATCTGTGCGAAAATCAATAATTTTATTCTGAACATTTATTCCATAGTTTTAGTGTACCTGAGAAGAGAACATATGTATCCAGCTGATTTTTCTCAATATTCTGTATGCTTCAAAATGATTTCTCATCTAAGACCAAAACTGATAATGTTTCAGAACAAAAGGCCTTCACTCCAGGAAAATTTTAACAAAACATTGTTGATAAGCTTCTAAAACAATTATCTTGTTTTTAGGTTAAGCGATCAAAACTGCACATAAAATGTCATATGTGGTCTTAGCAATGCCCGTACAGATGTAGACTCGAGAAATGTGATTCTGGAAAATCACAACAGGTCAGGCAGCACGCAACGAACAGGACACTCAATGTTTCAGGCAGATTCCTGATGAAGGACTTATACCCGTTACACCAAATCTCCCGCACCTCGGATGCTGCCTGATAGGTTGCGCTTTTCCAACCTCACACTGTTGGACTCAAATCTCCAGCATCTGCACTCCTCACTTTCACCGGTTCAGATGCAATAAAACATTCCTGATCAAACCTGGTACCCTTTGACAGAAACACAATCATTCCACTTAGCTTCCAAATCACTTACTGCAAGTGCAGACTAACTACATATGATTCATATACCAGGATCATGATTACCGTCCGTGATCACAGAGTTCTTTATTCTCTCTCCACTTAAATTGTTTAACATTGTTTTATCCTTCCATCCAAAATAGACAACTCACATTATGCTGTCTCTGCTGAAGTTTTGTTCACTAACCTCCCTTTTCCTTTATCACATTGATGACACACGACCTCCATTTGATAACATACTGGATTACCAGCTTGGCGTTTAAGCTAATTGGGCATTGATATATGCAGTCGCTTCCTCCAGACCTTTGATACAGATATTGATCGTTGATTATTTCATAGTGATCTCTGAGGCACTCCACCAGTTACAGTTTTATAATGTGAAAGTAACCATTTACATCTTCTCTCTATTGACTGTTAGCAACCGCTTCCTGTGTAGCAGTTCAGACAGTTTAAATGGCCTGCTGTGCAGTAAAATGTACTCAATGAGCTAAAATGATTCGTTTCATTTTTCTCTGCAACTCGTTAAAGAGGCAGAATGGTCTCCTCCAGTCTCATGGTAACGATAAAGACTGGCTGAATGAGGTGCTCCCCTACTTCTCCCAGCTTCGACGGGTGGATGGAGGGCACAATGCATGAGGTAGTAGCAGCAGTATATCCCTGGAACAGCATCGAGGGTGGATTGAGGGAACAACACATGGGGTAGGGGCAGCAGTTGGCTATTCAGCGCCACCAGTCAGAATGCTCATGGCTGATCTGATTGTGTTTGACCATCTATCTCCTGTCTGTTCCCAATAAATATTGACTGTCCTGTCCAGCAAAGACCAGTCGAGCTCAGTCTTGAATATGTTCAATAACCGAGTCTTCACTGCTCCCTGAGGATGAGGACCCTACAGATAGTACAATACTAAAGTGAAAGGGGCGACCTTATTTCAGTGTGGGACCTGTTATTTTAAACTGTGTTAACCTAACATGAAATCGCCACCTCTTTTGAAACGCAAAGACAGAATCATTAGGCAGAGACATAAACCATTCAGCCCTCTAAACCTGTCCAATAGTACCACTGACTCTTCTCAATCAAATATGTATTAAAATCATTCTCTGCTCCTCTCCAAGGAAGAGAATAACTGATAGCATGACACCGCACGGGCATTAAAAACGCAGAATTAGGCCATTCGGCCCATCGATTCTGAATGCCATTTAATACTGGCTTAGAGGTTTCTCAACATCATTCTCCTGCCTACTCTCTGTAACTCTTGACATGCTTATTTATCAAAGACTTATCTATCTCTGTCTTATAAGCACTAGTATCTGTGTCTTTGTGCTTCCGTATGTGTACTTGTGTGTGTTTGTTCATGTGTCTCTGCGTTTGTGTATTTATGTGCTGACATTGGTTTATCTGTGTATTAGCCTGTGCGTTTTACTTGTGCTTGTGCCTATTTGTGTGAGACTGTCTATGTCTCTGTATGCCACTACTTGTGTGCGGTTCTATCTCCGTGTAAGTGCTGTGAGTGTAAATATATTAGAGTGTTCACATGTGTCTCTGAATATTTTTGTGTCTGTATCTCTCTGCAATGAGATATTTGTTGTTTTGGGAGGGAGAGAATTGTGAAAACAGACAGAGTGGTTAAAGTGTGAATTGCCCTTCATTGAACATTGTTTTTTACGCAGTTGGAGGGACATGGATGTCACAGAATCTGCATACGACACGTCCCGGTCCATTCCGGCTCGTACCAGGGTCCTCCTCACATGGCGCGGGGTGGGGGAGCGGGCTGGAGGATGGGTCAGATATCGCGTGCTCCACCATCTGGCTTGGTCCTTTCTCTCCTATTACAGTCCGTTTCTCCTGGAATGGGAGAACGGCGGGGAGGAGTGATGGTGGGGGTGTGTGGCCCTGCTCTTAGAGCTGGTGTAGGTGGAGGGGGAGGGGGAATGGTGAGGAAGCCGGAGGGAGTCAGCCCACAGTGTTGTATCCATGCTGTGTTACTAGTGTTGGGAGTATAATGGAGGGAGAGAGATCGCACAGGGTGGGGGGTGGGGTGGGAAAGGTGCTGCATTCAATAGTGAGAGTGGTAGTGCGTGAGCCTTATTTGGAGACCGAGTGTGCGCCTTGTTAGTGGGTAGGTGCTATAACAGGTAGTGAGTGTGAGGCAGCAGAGAGAGTATGGTAACAGTTAACCTGACAGAGTGGGGAGGATATTGATGCTTGTCCTGTGATGCTGGTCATTTCTTCAGATCATGTCAGTGTCAAGGTGACCCTCCCCGAATGTCTTGTCCAAGTCTATCACTAATAATGCCACAGACCCTGTCCCTCAGATTCCACAGAATCAGATTGGGTGGATCTTACAAATAGGAAGGAGAAACAAGCATTGGTGTATTATGTATCTAAACCAATGCTCTCGTGCAAATTCTGTGCATTGTATACTGTAGAAATTAGAGATGCAAATACTGTGGGTGCTGCAGTATTATTGAATGATCTTAAATTGCATCTAAATTACGTTAATTAAGTGACTGCTATTGTTGTGAAAAAGAAATTCCATCAGCGTAAAACAGGTTGGTTGAAGAGTATGTTGAACCTCCAACAAGAGAGGAGATTATTTTCGATTTGGTATTGTTTGCTCAGAAGGACTCATTAATAACCTTGCTCTGAGGACTATTGACGTTAATATGTTGTATTTTACATGGCGCTTGCATACAATATCGAATGTTTGAGCGTGAAATGTAGACAAGCAATGGTTGTTATAGTCATAGAACCATGGAGCCCGGCAGCTTGGACACAGACCCTTTGGACCAAAGTGTTCCGTGCGACCAAAATGTCCATCCTGCTCATTCCATTTCCCTGCCTTTGCTCCTTACTCTTCTAAAACTTTCCTATCCGCGGATTTGTCTAAAAGTCTTTTGAACGTTGTTAATGTACGTGCCTCAACCAAACCGCTGTCTGCTAATTCCATATGTGTACCAACCTCTGCATAAAAAAGTTGACGCTCAGGATCCTTTTTATTCTTTCACCTCTAACCTGATGTCCTCTAGACCTTGATTCCCAAAACTCGCAAAAAGAATGTGTGTATTCACCTTATCCATGCATCTCATGATTTTATACTTTTCTATACAATTTCCCCTCAGTTTCTTACACTCAAAGGAAAATATTCAGGCTGGTTCAAACTCTCCCTACAACTCAGACCGTCGAGTACAGGCAACATCCTTGTAAATTTCTTCTGTCCTCTTTCCAGTTTCATCACATCCTTCCTATGGCAAAGTGAACAAAACCGAACACAATACTCCAAGTGCATGCCTCACCAGCGTCCTGTCTAACTGCAACATAACTCGCCAACTTCCATACTCAATGCTCTGACTGATGAAGGCCAGTGTGCTAAAAGCCTTTTTCACTGCCGTGTCTAAGTGGAACTACTTTCAGAGAACCACGGACCTGAGCTCCAAGGTCCTTCTGTTCCCCTACACTCCTTCGGGGTCTAACATTCATCATGAAACTCCAACCTGCATTTGACTTTCCAAAATGCAACACCCCACATATATCTATATTAATTTCTATTTGCCATTTCTTGGCACACTTCTCCAGATGATAAAGGTCCTGCAGCAATTTCTGATAATATTTCTCACTGTTCACAGTACTGCCTATTTTATTGTCATCATCCTAATTGCTAATCATGCTTTGTACATTCTCATCCAAATCATTGATATAGATAATAAACAGTAATAGGTCCAGCAACGATCCCTGAGACACTTCACTAGTCACAGGCCTCCAGTCCAATAAGCATCCTTCCAGTATTAGCCTCTGCTTTCTCCCATCAAGCTAATTGAGTGTCCAATTTGCCAGATCCCCCGAATTCTATGCCATCGAACCTTTCAGAGCAGCCTATCATGTGGAATCTTATCAAAGGCCTTTCTGAAAACTAGATAGACTACGTCTACCAACTACCAACTTTTGAGGTCCCTTCCTCAAAAGAACGCGAAAGAAATATGAGCCATGATATCCAATGCAGAAAGCAGTGCTGACTGCTCCTTATGAAACCGTGTCTTTTCAAATGCATGCATATGTTATCTCTCAGAACCTTCTCAAGGAAATTACATGTCACAGTTGTTAAGCTAACTGGTCTATAGTTTACAGGTTCTTCTTCGCCGCCCTCCTTGAACAAGGGCACAATGTTCACGACCCTCTAGTCTTCTGGGACCTCCCCCATGGACAGGGGAGATGGAAGATCAACCAGGGCCCCCGCAATATCTTCTCTCGCCTCTTGCTGTGTTCTTGGATGCACCTGTTCAGGACCAGGAGATCTAGAGAAATCCTGCAATGTCTGAAAAATATGTCTATTTCTTTCAGGTAGAATCACCAAAGAAAGGGCAAGTGACTTCATAAAGTTTAACATAATAAATTAAAGATTATATTAATCATAGGAAGTGAGCTCAGGAGAATTTTAGACATTGTGGCAACCAGAGAATTCTCAGAAATTTGTTTGTGTGGAGTTTGCATATTCTCCCCATGTCTGCGTGGGTTTCCTCTGGGTGCTCCGGTTTCCTCCCATAGTCCAAAGAATTACAGGTTAAGTGAATTGGCCATGCTTATATGTGCAAAGTATTCAGGGATGTGTAGATTAGGTCGCAAAATGTAGAATTGGATAGGAATGGGTCTGGGTGGTTACTCTTCTGAGGGGGCAGGGTGGACTTGCTGAACCGAAATGCCTTTTCCGCACTGTGGGCTTTTAATGATTCTCTGAAAGAAGAACACAAAGACTACATAAATCTACAATTTGTACTCCAAAGAAAACAAAATAAAAGCAGAGTCAAATGTGGAATTTTGTAATCAGGAGAGGAGAGGTTATTGAGTAGAACAGGGAAATGGCCAAGAAAGTAACCAGTTCCTTTGCATCTGTCATCAAGGAGGAAGATCCATAAAATTGCTGAGTAATACCAAATGATCACATGGAACTTGTGGAACTAAAGACATAAAGTCAATTCATATCAGTAACAAGGTAGTAGTTGAAGGCTAGCATAGTAGTATTGTCGCTGGATTGAGCATTGCTAAGTTGATGAGCCAGTTGTACGTCGTATCAAAATATTAGAAATAAATCAGCAATAGATGCATTAATTGTGCTGTCGATGACTGTTTTATTTTCCTGTACATTCTGCAGAGGCTGGAAGTTAGTAAATGTGTTCCAAGCACTGGAGATAAATGGAAGGGATTCAAGTATCTGCAAAGGGAAGAAGAGATAGTGTGGAGAACTGCAGACCAATTAACTTGGCATCTGTAGGTAAACTGATGGAACCTATTATGTAGGATCTGATATTGGATATTTAGAAATTAACAGCAACATTGGAGAGAATCAGTATGTACTGACAGAGTCTGACAGAGTCTTCATATTTGACAAACTTCAGAATGATTTGAACTTGTTTATTGCAAAATAGAAATGGCGTATTTCGATTTTCAGAAGGCTTTTTTATAAGAACTCATGCAGTGAATTCATAAATAAAGTAATGCGAATGGTAATTGGAGGAATATATAAAAGTGAAAAGTTAAAGTCAGGTTCGCCTTCATATAAGAGAATCAGAACATTGTTGGAAGGTCATGCTGAAGCAGTTTCACAGCTTGCTAATGAAACTGTACATAGAGTATTGAGTCCAGTGTTGGTGACCCAATCTGAGAAAGAATATAATGCCCACGGAGGATGTGCAATGGACATTCTCCAGATTAATCCCTCAGATGGCGATATTGCCTTATGTGGAAACTCGGCCTGTGTTCTTTACAGTTTCAAAGAATGAGAGATGATCATATTGAAATTTAGAGAAGTCATTGAACACATGACAAGGTGGAAATAAACAGGATTTCTCTCTGGCTGTCTACTCTATATTTAAGGCAAATTATTGCAGGCAAAGGACAGACCATTTCAGACTGCAATTAGAAGGCCATTCTTCACTTGAAGGGGACTGACGAACACAGCGACATGGAAAGCTGCTGGCAGGAAAGATTCAGGAGAATCCCCAAATATACTACAGGTAGGTCAAGTGGAGGAGAATAACCAGGGAAAAGGTAGGACTTATTAGTAATTTGCCAAGTTGTATCCAAATCAACTTACTGGTAGGAGACAGAAGGTCTGCTGGTAGAAATCTGTTTGCTTGACTGGAGACCAGTATCCAATCGTGTACCACAGGGATCAGTGCTGTGTCCCATTTTATTTGTGATTCGGAGATGCCAGTGTTGGACTGGCTTGGGCAAAGTTAAAAATTTACAGAACACTCGATGATAATCCAACTGTTTATTTAAGCACGACATTTCGAACAGCATAATCACGCGATGAAGAAGCAGCGCTGCGAAAGCTAGTGCGTGCGAATAAAACTGTTGGATTATAACCTGGTGTTTTGTGATTTTTAACCTAATTATTTGTAGCATTCATAAATGATGCAGCTGTGAATTTGGGGGGTGGTGGGGGGGGGTTAGGGTGAGTGTGATAAATCAGTTTGCGTTTGACACAAAGTTTGGCTGGTTGGTTGGCAGTGAGGAGGAAGGCCTTATATTACAGGAAGATACAGATGGAGTGATCAAATGTGTGGATCAATGGCCAATGGAATGTAACCCTGATAAATATGAGGTGATGTACTTTGGAAGAAGGAACCAGACAGGGGAGGATTCAATGAATAGCAGCACACTAGGAAGCTCAGATGGTGCTGGAAACATCCCTGACTGTGATTAAACAAGTTAATGCACAAGTTGACAAAGCATAGCGACCATAAACATAGCCTTTATTCATGGAGGCACAGATTACAAGAGCTATGTGGAACTTTGGTAAGGCCAAATAGAATACTATGTACAGTTCTGGGAGCCACAAAACAGAAAGTATATGATTGCACTGGAGAGGGTGCAGTAGAGATTCACCAGGATGTTCCCTTGAATGGAGTAGATCAGCTCGGGTTGTTTACTGTGAAGCATTGAAGGCTAAGAGGGACGTTCTTCAGTAGGATAAGGTTACCAGGGGCATGGACAGCATGGATAGACAGCAGCTGTTCCTTTCAGTCAAAGGGCGAAGAACAAGACAGTACCATGTTAAAGTGAAGGGTGTGATGTTTAGTGAGGATTTGACGATTGTTTTTCATCCAGAGCCTGTTGGGGTCATGGATGCACTTCCTGAGAGGGCAGGTAACCTCACAACCGTTAATAAATACGTGGTCATGCCCTTGAAGTGCCATAATATACATGGCTATGGGCCTCATTTTGGAAAGTGGAACTAATGTAGATCGTACTGTATTTATGACAGTACAGAGCCAGTGCTTCTGTGATTGTATGGGTTGGACGGTCAATCATTGAGCAGCATAAGACATGAATTGATGAGCTTCTGAAGAATGTATTAACTAGGGTTATAAATGTGAACTTGCCTCCATGAGCTAGAACAAGGAATGCTAAAAGTGTCTAATAGCCTGCTCCCTTCCTGATATTTCTGTGCAATCTGTGGGAAAGCTCTGTCATTGTTGTCACAAGCTCTCAAACATTAAGAAGGCAACATCTGTCTGGTCGACAGGACTGTGTTTCCCGTTCCCTTTTCCAAAACCAAGCTTGTTGCCGTGTTCTGTCTGGTTTTATCCTTTAAGAACTCAGAACAATTTGATACAATTGAGTGTCTTGCTTGGCCGAATCAGAGACCATTGTAGAGTTTATCACATGTCTGTGTGTCTGGAGACACTTGTAGGCCAGACCAGGAAGCACGGGAGATTCACTTCCTGAAAGGACATTGGGGAAGGAACAGATGTTTACAATGGACATTAGTTTGAAGGCCAATATTACTGGCACCAGATTTTATGTCTCGATATTATGTGAATTGTTTTTAGCTTCCACCAGCTGCCAGAGCATTATCCCGGTCTGGACCAGTAATCCAGTGACATTTGCACAACAGCACCATCTCCACATGAGGACCTATCGGAAACCAGACTGAGCACATTATTTCTGTGCTGTATGACAGCTCTGTCAAAAAGAACTCCCACCAATGTGATAATCGTGACGGGACTGAGGGCGTGGTAAATGGTTAGACTGTAGTCATTCCCTTGTTGTGGTACTGGCTATTGTTGAGGAACTTTCCAGTTGGCCAGGCAGATGTCGGAGTTGGAGCTGGATTGAAACAGCTTCACCAGCGACACGGCTTGTTGTGCAGCACAATCTTCATTCCTATTGCGGGAATGGTGTCCGGGCCCATTGCCGTCGTCATATCTACTGTGTTCAGCCGTTTCTTCATGTCACGTGCAGCGAATCGATTTGGTTGAAGACTGGCATCTGTGATTCTGTGGGCATCATAAGGAAGATGAGGTGGATTATCGACTCAACACTTCTGGCTCAGGATGGTGCAAATACTACACCCTTGTCTTGTACACTGATGTGCAGGACTAGGGATATTTGTGGAGTTCTCTCCTCCTGTAAGTTGTTTAATAGTCCATCGACATTGATGACTGAATGTGGCTTGACTGCAGAGTCTCCATCATATCAGTTTGTCTTGGGATCATTTCCCCCACTCCACAAGAAGGTAGTTCTGCTGTTTTTCATGTAACCAGTCAAGTGCGGTAGCTTTAATGGGTTGTCATCAGGTTTAGATACACATGGGTCTGACTCTGGCATGTTCACCCAAATTCGGCACTGAACCATCACACGGCTTGATGATAATGGTAGACTGATGGATTATCCTGGGGTAAAACTTATGGATTGTGTTTGAATGCAGTTCTGTTGCGGCTGCTGCTGAGATCTACAGCATCACATGATAACCCAGTGTGAGCTGCAATATCTGCAAATCAATTCGACTGACTTTCCCCCAGTTCACACCGAGACCAATTCACCCATCAGCCCTGTACTCAGTGACCTAACCTGGTTTCTGATGTGATCCCATTCTGCTGAGGATCTCACCCTGATGTCACGCTTCCAATTTGTTGCATTACTCAGATACTTTAACGTATTAATCTGAATCATTTTCTTTCCAGTAATACCATCCTCTATGTTTGATGTGAATGTTTTTTTCCTCTGTGTTTCTCCCTGACCATTATTAAGACCTCTGTCGTGTCAGTGATGCCAGCCTTATGTCGTTTCAGAGCCAATGAACCTGTGCACTTTGCGTTTTTGTTCACTTCCCAATGTACAGCGCTCTGTGCTGGACAGGGCTTTTGAGCAGTTTTAACACAAATCTTTGGATAATGTTGAAAAACACAAATTGCTGAAGAAACTGAGCAGGTCCAGTGGACACTTCTTCATAACTGAAAAGAATTGGAAACTGGGCTTTTTAGTTCCTTGCCAGAGGTGGGGGCTAGGTGACAGGGAACTGATGGTGTGACAACAGATGAACAGGCTTTTAGCTGTGGTGAACGAGAACATGATATAAAATGAGGTTAAATTAAGATGAGAATGAGGATAAGGGTTCTCTCTATTGAGTGCAAGATAAAGAAAACACAACCACATAAAGCCATATGGAGGCCAGGAGGGAGAATGTTGAAGATGTAGAATTACATAGATCTGGCCTGAGATACATTTTCACTGGAGAAATCATCACAGGAATCAGACAAAGGAATTCAGGTGCTTGCCGGCTTATTGGCACTAGGAAGATTTTCATGCTGCCTTAGTATTGTTACATAAAGAAGAAAGCAAATGACAGTACGAAGTTTGGGCCGAGGGCTGTTTACCTGTCACTTTTAACATTGTTTCAAATTTTCAGTGCTTAACTTTCAATGCTTGTTCTTGAAGTTAGTATCAGATGGAGAATAGGAGGTTGAGGGGTGACATTATAGAAATTTACAAAATCGGGGAGGCATGGTCAGGGTGAAAAGCCAAGATATTTTCCATAGGATAGGAAAATTAAATCATTGAGCCATTGGTTTATGCTGGAAGAGGGAAGATTTAAAAGGGAGGAAGAGGGAACTTCTTTTTTTCACACAGAGGGTGATGTGTTTATGGAATGAGCTGCCAGAGGAAGACTGGCAGATGCAGGTACAGCTCCAACATTTAAAAGACATTTGGACAAACATATAAATGCGAACCGTTTAGAGGCATATGTGCCAAATGCAAACTGATGGGACTAGTTTCGTTTGGAAAATCTGGCCGGAATGGACAAGTTGGATCAAAGTTTGTGTTTGTATGCGATATGATTGTATGAATATAGAAAGTGAAGGAAAGGGAAGAAAGGATGTGATGTAAGCAAATGGGTAAGAAAAATAAAAACAAGCAGCACGAGCTTTTCCATGTATGCAAGAAGAGTTCAAGAGGTGTGTGTGATCTTTGGTATAAAGGAAGTCAGGAAGTATATTGAGGACATTTGGAGGGTGTGACTGGGGAACTGGATACAGGGAACAGACAGATAATTTACACCAGTATTTTACATCGTTTCTCACAGGGGAAAGTGCTGGAAACATTTCAATGGTATTAACAAAATAATAATAGGAGGGAAGCTGTCTCTAACAGAAGGAACAAGGCATTTCTCAAACAGATAAGACCAAGGGTAAACAGGTCATCAGCAATCCATAGCTGGTTTTATAAGAAGTGGTCTCAGAGTGGCTGGTGGCACTGTGTGAAATATTCCATAACTCTCTGGATTAAAGGAGTGATCCAGTGAAACTGGAGAACCTCCAATGTGGCGCCTGTCTTCAAGAAACAAGTGAGACTGAAAGAAGGAACCACTTAGCCTAACCATTATTGCTGGGAATCTGTGAGAGTCTGTTATTAAGGAAGGGACTGCAGAACATTTAGAAAAGCTTCACACAGAGTCAGCATGGTCTTGTTAAAGGCGAACTATATTTTGCCTGTAAAGTCATGCAAAGTCTTTCTGGAAATCCATGAGAATGTAACAAGTGGCCTTGATAAAGGGGGACTGGTAGACATGAGGCTTTTAAGAGATTTTCCACAAGATATCACTAAACAAAGGCTCCTAAGCAAGACAGAAGCTCATAGTATGATGGATAATGCATGAGCATGGGATGACACTTGGTTAACACATAGAAATCGGAGAGTCACGCCTCATCGAAATTTATGAAAAAAAAGTATCTACTGGAATGCCACAAATATCAGTCCGATTGCAAGAGCTGCATACAACAGCTGCACTCAGCTCCTGACGGTGGGAGCTGAGTGCAATATACATTTGAATTTGAGGATGACACTGACAACCATAATGCAGGCTGTTATTAAATGGAGAGTACTCCCAAAAAAGGAGCAGTACAACGGAGTGGAGTGTTTCTGTGTATGAAACATAATGTCAGCATATTGATGCCGAAATGTTGGTTCATTAGTCTGGCCCCTGGGATGAAAGGATTGAACTATTGAATACATCAGAAATGCTGAGGCAATTATTCATTGTGGTTTAAATGAATGAGGGTGCCATTACAGAAACCGACAAGATACAGAGGGGGCTTGACAAGGTCGGTAGTGAGATTGTGATTCCACACCGGGGCAGAGTCTCGAAGTCAGGGTGGTAGATACAGAATAAGGAATATCGATTTCAAACTGAGATGTAAAGAAATGTTTTCTTTCAGAAGGTAGTGAATGGCTGGAATTTCCTAACCCCCAGAGTTGTGGAGGTTGGGTCACTGATTGTATTTACAGACGGGTGGATTGGTTTGTCACATCTCAGCGAGTTGAGGGATGCAAGAGGTTAGCAGGAAAGTGGAGTTGAACAGTGGAGTAGATCCGCCATGTTCTTCTTGAATGACAGCGCAGGTTCCTATTTCTTACGTTCTTATTTATGTTTTTGGAAAATAATTGACTGTTTTCCTGGAAGTCATGATGTAAAATGTTGCATTCACAGACAGCAGAGGATTTGTCTGAGTTGACCTTGGGTGGGGCATGGGGACTGTATTCAATGTGAATCTGGGCCTGTAACATGACCTACATCAGGAGCAGAAGTGACTGAGAGGAGAAGCCTGAAAAGAGGGATTGGGGGAAGGGGGTCACTGCCTGACCCAGCCTGGATTTTCTAATACATTTGTCAAACTACACCAAACCATCGAGGTGGCCTCAATCTGCTCCTGCACAGCAGGACCGAAGGGCTGAATGGAACATCAGAACATAGGGCTGATGGACACGTTTGGGCCATTCAGCACTTTGATACTATTCCACCAGTCAATAAGGTCATGGTTCATCTCATTGTGTTCCCAGCTGCACTTATCTCTGATCTCACAATGTTCCCTGATTCGCCAGTCTATGGGAAATCAAAGTCAGCATCGATATAATATGAAGATTCAGCCCCCCCAATCTTCTGGGTGAGAGAATTCCCACTTGAATGAATTCCCACTTCGTGAATTTCTCCTTGTTCTGGTTCTGACTTAGGTTGGAGGGTGTCACTGTTTTCATTTCTAGTCCCATTCCTCCACTGCTCACCACAAATTTTGAATGTAACCAGGTTGGCAATATGGCCGATGATAAAGGTCTAAGACTGGGTCAGGTTCAGTTATCAGAATAAGCCAGTTGGATTTCTTCAGTCAGCTACAAGTCATTAACAGAACCAACTGAGTAGTATGATGGAGATGTGGTTAGCACTGTGGCCGCACATCACCAAGGAGACGGGATCAATTCCAACCTCAGATGAGTTTGAACATTCTCCATATATCTGTGTGGATTCCCTCCTAATGCTCCAGTTTCCTCCCAGAGTACAGAGATGTGCAGGTTAGAGTGGTTTGGCCATGCTAGATTGCCCTTTGTTCAGAGAGCGTCCCCTTCATGGTAAACTCTGTCAGTGTGGGGGAATTGAACCTGCGCTGCTGACCTCCCTCTGTATCACAAACCAGCCGTCCAGCCAATTGAGTGGGAGACTATGTAACTGTTACAGACAGAAACAGGCACAGGTCAAGGGCAAGAGAAACTTTCATAACAAGGAAAATGGTACAATTCAGATAACGGTCAAGATAACAGCTGAGGATAAAACGTTCTCTGCTAAAAATTGTATTTCATAACAGGACAAGTGTTTAGAAGCAGTGTTTGGCTGAATACAATAAAGTGAGACAAAGTGAAATAGCGAGAAATACTAATTGTTATTTGATATAAAATAAGTGCATATTTTTGCAGGAACCCAGGAGGTTGAATGGCTGAAAGTTCCTATACCTGAAATTGAATTCTTTGGAACACTAACTGGAATTCATATTAAAGTATGTGTGCGTGTGTGAGGGAGAGAGGGAGACCGCAGGTACTGCACTGAGCTGGGTGGTGAGCTTAGACCATGCTCAGGCCTCCTCTGGGAAGAGAATGGACCCCCATACTAGCCCATCCTCGAGGACCTCTGTGCCCCTGTTGAAAAATCGTGGTATTAGTTCCCCTTATCTGCCATGCTCGGGGTCACCTGTGCAGGGTGGCTCCAAACTGAGGAAGTACAACAGTGTGCCCATTGGCCTTTGAAAGATGGCACAAGTGTCAGTGATTATAGAATAGCCAGAGGTATCAGTGCGATGGTGAGTCCCTCCAGCCATGTTGGGTTGGAGAATTCGGGTAACATTGAATGCGAGGAGCACTATGCGATTGAGTTGGTAGTTAATGTGGTGAGTTCGATAAGATAGCAACATGAAGCAAGTTCAGTCTAGTACAGACAATCCCTCTGTCACACTCAATAAAAATGTCACTGAGACAAACTATTGTTAGATTTAGCCCAATGAGTCGAAGACTCTGATGAAGTCACACCCAGTTACAAAGTTGCAGAACAAATGTTCATCTAAAACTCTCCCTCATCTTTATTGACGCCAATATCCCCTTCACCTATCATTCCTAGGAATACTGGCTCATGTTGCAGGCTGCTGTCGAAATGTCTTCATTTCAACGTTCTGAAATCTGTGATCTTACATGAAATTGTCTCTCAATCTCTCTTTCGCTTTTTCCCCAAAGTCCGTTTGATTGTTGGTAGTTAAACTGATATCCCCGCCATCTCTCTCTGGCAGAAACTAAGAAATATGGACTAGGCAATACGGATTTTGTATCAGAGTGATCATGTCACTAGACGGGTAATTCAGAGGCATGGGCTGTGACTCCAAGGCAGTGTTTAAAATCCTACCACAGCCGATGACAGAGCTAAAATTCGAATGACAAAAATTGGAATGAAACCTAATTTCACTCATGGAAACCAGAAACCGTTAAGATTTATTTTCATTATTTCACTGATAGTCTTTGCTAAAGAAACTTAACATTATTACCCAGTCTGAGCTCAGTGTGACTTCAGACCCAGAACAACATTGTTGTCTCCATTTAGTTCTACACAAATGGCCGCATAGTCAAGGACAATTAGTGATGGACAACAAATGCTGCCCTTGCCCGTGACGCTGGCATCCCGAGAAACAACAGCATGAAAGGTGAAATAAACCAAGGAACGGTGGGTGCTAGAGATCAAAAATAAAATTCTCCAGCATCTGAAAGTGTTGGAGAACCTCACAGGTATGGCAGCCTCTGTCAGGAGAAATACAGATAACGGTTTGAGTCCAGTGCTCCTGTTTCACAACTTAAAGCAAACTGGGAAATAATATTATTTATCCTGGTATAATGGATGGTTGGGTTGGAGAGAGAGGTGGGACCAGGTTTAAATTGAATGGATGGAAAAATGGCCAGAAAAAGAGAGGAAAAGAAATAAAAAGTGATCAAATGGGTTGCTGATGATGAACTGAAAGGAAAACAAAATGGCAAGTTATTCTTACATTTACCCGTTTTCCCATATTCCTGAATATTGCATCCATTTAGATTTGTCCCTGTTTAAAGTGAGTTAGGTTCCCTGTACCTCTCTTCTCTGAGTGTGATGATCAAATCCATTAGCAATATTAGTGCTGCCCTTATAGTTGCTGAGTTATAGAGAAAGGTAATGTTACATTGTCAACTGCTTCTTTGGAGAGAAAAACTGTTAGTGTGGGAGTGTGCAGAGATGCAACGCTTTCTCAGCCAAGAAGAGAAACTCAGGAGTGGAAATAGTTTTGAACACTGAGTACGTGCATGTTCTGTGTGGGGAATTGACTTGTTCTTGTCATTGTGAAATCAGTGGAGTTTCTGTGGATGCTTATCTCGGGTTTGTGTTGTCAGCTGCTGGGTCTCGTGACCCCACCCTGTACACTGCATTTACAGAGTGTCTGGGTCCATGGTAAACAAATGGAGAAGAGGCTCCACAGAAGGGAAGCTGTATAAATAGGGAGGTGCAGGGCAGTGCATTATCTTTCCTGGGATTTCACAGAACATTTGTCTAAGTTCGACCAGGTGTCAGGTATGAAACCAAAATTGAGGTGGTCACTGAGCTGTGTCCCTTCCTTCAGTATACTGTGTAGCCTCACACCAGTGACTGACAGGACTGCGCTGATGTTCACCACGAATTCAACTGGATTAATTCTGGAACTTTCCAGGCAGGAGTGAGTAACATATCCATCATCACTGGAGTGCAGTCCTCTGATATATTCACTGGCTGACAGAACCCAGCTTTCCGCTGAGAGCAATATATTGTGTCCATCTCCCTGAGGAAGATACAGAAAGAAACTTCCAGAAATACAAAGGTACAGAGTGATTGGTGAAAATGGGTAACAGCAGGAAATTAGAATTAATAAAAGGTACGTCTTTCAAAACCTCACTGAATTTAAGGTTGGTACTATGCTGCATCTGATGGGCTACATCCCCGAGTATTGAGGAGGTGGCAGTAGTGCTAGTGAAAGAATTACTGATTATTCATCAAAGCTGGGTAGATTCTGGAAAGGAACCTCCAGACTGGAAAGCAGCGATTGTAAACCTAAATATTTAAAACTGGACGGAGAGAGCAAACAACAAACTAAACAGTGGGGTTAGCTTGATGTAAGCTGTAAGAAAAACATTGGTACCTTTTGTAAGGAATGTGACAACTAGACACTTGGAAAATAATGTAATGATTCGGAAGAGTCAATCTAGTTTCAGGAAGGGGAAGTGATCTTGATCTTTGATAAACCTGCTGGATATTGTGGAGGTTGACCGTTGTGACATCGACAATTGAGATCCAGTGGAAATGAAGTATTTGAATTTTCAAAAGACGGTTGACATGGTTGAATAGAGGTGAGTAGAGAATGTTAGAGTCCATGGGTAGGTAGGGATGGAATACACCGAATGTAGTAAAAGTTGGGTAATCGAGAGAATGGAGAGAGTAGTATAATTATCTGGAGTGAAGGCTTTGGGGTATCAGAAGGATCAGTGTTTGGCCAATAGCTCTTTGCAAGATATTTCAGGTATGAACAACAAATATCATCATTCACGTTTATTTCATTAAATGGTGAGAGGTTGGGAAATGCTGTTGTTGAAACAGACCTGGATGTACTTGGGCATAAGTCACAAATAGATTTTTTTACACAGCAGGAAGTAACTGATATGTGGCTGGCCATGCAAAATGATTAAAGTACCAGAGTAAATGTATCTTTCCCAATGATAGTGTTTTGTTGAGAGACTGTTAGATGTATTGTGTACAGGTTTAATCAGCAAAGGGGTTTCACCAGACTAAACCCTGGCATGATGTTACCATGGGGAGAATGGGAAGAAACTGTGCTTAATAAAGTGTGTTAAGGTGTTTGTGAGTTTATATTTTAAAAAGTGCTGAAGCACATTGAGTGTTGAAGATACAAAATTACCTTATTAGACCAATTAAAGGAATGCCCAGGCAAATTCACATTTCCTATGTATTGGAGTGCAAATATATCCACTGTAAACATATTGGCTGGTGCCTCTTCTAGTGGAGGAGAGATCTGCACGGTAACAGCATGTAGATTATGGTTTTTGAGGGTGGTGGTGGTTGGAGGTTCAGCCGGTTACAGTATTGCAAATGGACAACGCAGCAGAATCATTTAGCCTGCGATAAGAAAACATGCATCATTCTCCCTCACTACTAACTTCACGAGAGCAGTGGGCGATGGGAAATGTGATCAATAGCCAACGGTGCCAATATTCAATCCAGTCCAGTAGTTTTTGTGAACTGAAGGAACCATACTGAAAGGGGTTAAATGGAGCTGTTTGTTCACTGACTGTGATTGATGCCAGTCTCCATGGATCCTAGCTATGTCACTGGATGTTTTCCGTCTCCTATTAGTAAGGGGCCTCTTGCAATGGTTTATGCCATTTTAGCAGCAGATGCATTAACTCCAGCGCTCAAAGGGATCAGCAGCTGCAGAGACAGAAAAAGGATATTTAAACATCTGAGAATAGTCTGGAATGATCCATTCATGGATCAGAATCTGAGAACATTCGACTGGAATGATGCAACAATGGACAGGAGTTTATCCTTGGGTCTTGTTTTTTTTTCCTCGTCTTCGTTTCCATATCGGCTATATGGTTCACTGATGATTCTCCAGGCGGGTTACTACCCTATCCTCGCTATTGTTGGTGTTCCTGGTAAGTTTCGTCATCTCTATCCATTTATTAATCTCTTCAACCATGGTGATCGTCATTACTATTTCTGTTATCTATTTTTGACAAAGACGGAAATTATTGTCTTCAGTTTCAAATGCAAATTCCATTGATTACCCACAAATCTCAGAACCGCCCACACCCCCGGCCTCACAAACATCTGAGAACGAGACTGTTCACAATATTGAATTTAAATAAATAAAATTCATTTATGTCTCTTTATTCTGTCCATCACAAAACCTATCCAATACCAGCTCGATTATATGCCCAGCCACCAACTTGGCGTCAACGCTGACGCTTAATAAACCATTACCTATACTTTAGTAAAATTCAGACATTATGGTTACACCTCTCCTTTAAGCATCTTTCAGTTGCAAATATTTCAATCGCAACTTTGTTCTTGTCTCTAAAGTAACTTCATGACAGAAACACTCTCTCAGCGCAGTAATGTCGGAAGAAATGTAATTCAGATGCACAGGCTATTACACAGAAAGATACTATTACACATCCTACCACAGACATGGTCAGAAAGTAAATACAAAAGGCAGGAATTGGAAATAACAACGATAACATTTCCAGCATTTTGTCCATACGTTTATCTATTTCACTGATATCCTCTGATAAAAAGAACTTGCATTATTATCTGGTCTGGCTTAAGATTTATGTGAGTCCCACAGCAATGTGCTTGGTTCTGTACTGCCTGAAAGAATGACCTCACAGTAAATGACATTTGGTTAGGTCAACAAATGCTGCCCCTGTCAGCGATGCAGACATTCCAAGTAATAACAAAATTAAAGGTTAAATAAAGCAAAGAATGTTGCAACAGATCAGAAACAATAAAGAACAAGAAAGTGCCAGACAAACTGAGCAGATTTGGCAGCCCCCTCGGATCGAGAGAAAAATGGAATTGGCAATTCAATTCTAATGACCACACATCAAAACTGAACATAGTTGGGAAATAGTGTGATTGATGTCAGTGACACCGACTTCTGTTATGAAGGGGAGAAGGACTGAGTTGAATAGATGGAGAAAGAGAGAGATAGAGAGAAAGAAGCAAAGAGATTGTTGATGATCAGCTGGGATGGAAATAAAAAATGAAATTAAACCTTACTTATATTTCTCCTGTTCCCATATTAGTGATAATAATGACCATGTAAGGTATATGTCAAAGTTCCTGCTTAAAGTTATTTATGCCTGTTTTTCTCTCTTCCCTGAGTGGGATCATTTTATTGTATTGTTAATGGGATGTTGGCCCTGTATTTAAATCCCTTTCCCCATTGTCCTTGAGGAGGTGATGGTGAGCTGCCTTCCTGACCCACTGCAATGCATGTCATGTAAGTAGTCAGTGCTGAGGTCCATGTGGTTTCTTTACTTTGAGGCTTTGAAGTGACTGATATAACTGAGTGGCTGGCTTGGCCATTTCAATCTGCAACTGAGAGTTAACCACATTACTGTAGGTCTGGAGTTACCTGTAAGCCCGACCAGGTGAAGAAGGTAGATTACTTTTCCTGAAGGGCATGAGGGTGCCAGGTGGGACAATCAACAATGGTTTCATTGTTTCATTTGATTCTTAATTGCTGATATTTTCTTGAATTCAATTTCCAACATTTGCTGTTGTGTGATTCGGATCCGGTGTCTGGTTCATTACCTGATTCCCTGGATTCATACTCAGAGATAATACAGCTGGATAATCACCTCCTCAGTATCTCCAATCAACTCCAATGGCAATAGTGACGTTGTTGTTGGTGTGACTTTGCTTCATAAGGCAAATAAATGATTGGCAAAAAATGCAATCCTTCTCATTTTGTATGTATGAGAAGGCGAGATGATGAGAAGTGCTCTTGGTGAAAAGGAGCTGGATGTCCTTGATCATGGGGCACTAACAGAATCCCTACAGAGCAGTCGGGTACTGGCAGGTGGGATTAGATTGGGTTGGGATATCTGCTCGGAATGGACGGGTCGGTCCGAAGGATCTGTTTCCATGTTGTGCATCTCTATGACTCTATGACTCAGCAAGTAATCAGCACAATAATGAGTAGTATCGTTCATTACAAAATGATTAAATTATAAGAGTGAAGACACCGTCCTGCAGTTGTGGAGTGTACTTGAGGCAGCATTTTCTTTAATTTATAATCAATGATCTCCTTGCTACAGAGAGACGATGTAATGGAGTTTCACCAGACAATTCCCTGCAGTGATGGTACCATGAGGAGAGTGTGAAGGAAATGAGTGTTTAATCTGTAACGCTACAAAAAGAATAAAAACGTGATTGCATTAACACTGGAGTGTTATCAATCAACACTCATTATTTGCGAAACAAAATACGTATAGCATTAGTTATATCATGTTTTCCATGATATGTGTCTTCACATTTGGACAAATATATAGATAGAAAAGGTTTAGAAGGATATGGACCAAGCGCAGGGATATGGGGTTCGCATGGGGGACATTTTGATCAGCATGAACCAGTTTGTGCTAATGGCCTGTCTCCATGCTATAGGATTCTATGACTCCGTGATAATTTACAGAGCTCTATGGAGCCCCCATGTTGATTGAGAGAGAGAGCTCCAGGTTCTGAATGAACTCTCACTGTCTGCATGTACAGTTGGTGTGTGGCCCTGCATTGAACGTCATGCTGTTCACAAATCTGTCATCAGCCACACTCTGACAGTATTAACTATTCCCACCAGCTTGTGACCTCCATACAGAACACTAGCCTGACTTCTCTGTCACAAACCAATCCTTCTTTTTTGCTAAAAGCTGTTCATTGGCTCAAGTAGAATCTGTCCTTGATGTTTTTCAGCGCATCAATAAAACGGGGCCAGGCTATGATCAGTCTGGTTTGGTACAGACATGAAAGGGATTTTCAGAGCCCTTTCATTTATATGTAAACAGATGAAACGAAAGGCAAAAGTGGTCATGCTTTCGAAGTGACTTGTATAATGAACGGGGAGTTGTCAGCTCTTTTAGCTGAGCGAACTGAGTTGAGTTGAGCTGAGCAGTTTTCAGTTGAGTCTTGAACTGGGAAGTTCAACGGGGAGTTGTGTGGAAACTCTCTCTCTTTTCTGCCATTTAGCTTCAACCTGGAAACATGCATTCCATTATGACGTTATTTCAAGTGAGTTTGATTATTGAGACTATTGTGTGTATTTGGAATAGCATAATTAAGTCTAGCTGGATAGGTTGAATTCTGTAGGTGTTCTTTATTCTGTTCATTGTGTTTCATTGTGTAATTTTGTGAATAACGTTTTTCTCTGATTTAAAATCTAGTAGTCTCCCTAGCTAAATTACTCCGGGTAATTTTCATTGTGTAATCACCAAAACAAACTGCAAAGTTATGCTCTGGGCTGCTTGCTTAAGAATGTTTTGAGTGGTCTAGCCTCTTCCATAACAGACTGGGGGCTCATTGCTGGATTTTCAACAGCGAGTGGGAGGTGCTCGTTCCTCACTTCGGGTATTCGTTTGACTGGGTTGACAAAGCTACGAATAGTAATGGCTTTTTCAGTCGCCAAACGTTTCCTAAGTGTGCATACGGTGACTTTGGATATTTTACGAAAAGTGAATAAGACCAATTTGCAAGAATTAGCAGAGAAACTGGAATTGGAACTGACTGCTTCTGTGAGGAAAGGAGAGGTAATTACAGCAGTAGCTCGTCAATTAAACTTGCTGGAGAAACCATCAGAATCTATAGAGATGGAAAGAATTCAGTTGCAAATGAAACATCTTGAGTTAGCGGCGAGACGTAAGGAAAGGGCAGCATAAATGAAACATTTGACTTTCAATAAAATGCAGAAGAAGGAGGAAAAGAGAGAGCAGCAGAACAGAGAGTAAAAAGAAAGAATGGCAAAAGAGAAAGCAGCAGGGGAGAGAGAAAGAGAGAGCTTTTGAATAGCAAAAACTGACACTTAAAAAGGAAAGTCAATGTAAAAGGCTGTAGATAACGGCTGAGGGTGGGCTTTGTAAGGAAAAGAGTGCGGATGAGCAAGCCCCTAGTTGTCAGAAGATTAGTGAGAATTTGTTTTAGTATGTTTGAGCATGGCCACAATTTGATGAAAAGAATGTGATGCCCTTTTCATCTCATTTGAAACGTTGGCTCAACAAATGCAGTGGCCAGAGGCAATGTGGGTTTTGTTGATCCAAACGAAACTTGTAGGTAGGACTGGTGAGGTATTCACATCCCTGTCAGAAGAGGCATCTGGGGAGTCTGAAGAGATTAAAAAAAACATCAAGTCAACATAGGCAACCTTTCAGGAATCTAATGAGAATCCTGCTCAAACCTATACTGAGTTTCTAAAGATCAAACAGACTAATTTCGATAGTTGGATAAGAGCTTTAAAATTCAGGCAAAGCTATAATGCCCCTAGAGAGGTTAGTATGTGGAGGAATTCAAAAATTCACGACCTGAAGTAGCGCAAACTCAGGTGGAAGAGCAGAGAGTGCAAACAGCAAGGTTAGCTGCTGAAATGGCTGGTGATTATATACTGGTCCATAAACTTGATTTGCTTTCCAGAACCAGTTCTGGTCTCTGATGGACAGAACTTGGAGAAAGAGATATCCTCACGTGCAAAGGGAAATGTAGATCACAGTGTAGAGTGTAAGGATAATTTACCACGGTAATAAAGAAAACATTGAGGGGGACAAAGAAGTTAAAATCCTATGGTGTTTTCATTGTAATAAAGTGGGACACACAAATTCAGTGTTGGTGAGCTGGAAGAAAACCAGCTGTAGGATAACAAGACAAGCCTGGAAGTTTCGTTGAAGTAGTAACAAAAAGCATAGGGGGAGTTAGGCAACTGCCTCAGAGTGTACAAGATGATCAGTGGACATGCTAAATCGGCGTTAAATATCTACATGGAAGGGTAAAGTTTATTCACATAGGCCAGGAGTAATTGGTAAGGAGGATCCAATATTAATTGACACAAGGTATTTTCAGTCTGTCATGCTGAGGGGTGAGGCTTTATGAACTCTTGAGAGACTATTGCCAGAAAATGTGCTGGGAACAGGAATTCATAGTGAGGCAAAAAGTGCTCCATTATGTAAAGTGAGGCGATGGAGTCCAGAGAAGAGCAGAGAATGTGTGGTAGGAGTACTGGACGCCTAACTCTCAGCTCCAGGAATAAAATTTGTCCTTGCAAATAATATAGCTGATTCACTGGTAGGCGTGCTGCCTACTCTAGTTGAAAAGTCAGTGAAGGTGCAGGCAACTGAAGACCTGGAGAATGTTTATCCAGGAATTTTCCCTGATTACGTCATCAGAAGATCACAATGCACTGGTTGAAACAGGATAAAGGCACCAATAAAGAAGCTGACATAGAGTTACCCGGAAGTTTCTTTTTGACGAGATAAGTGGAACAGAAGGACCAAGTATGAAAACATGAAAGTACTTTAGCTCTGCTAATTTGATTAAATTAAGCAGAAAGATGATGAGTTACAAAAGTTATATCAAAAAACATTTAGCAAGAAAGAGAATGAATGCATTCCTGTGTGTTATTACTTAAATGATATCTTAATGTTAATATGGAGATCAGCGCACATTGAAGCAGATCAGGTGTGGACAGAGATTCTTCAAATTGTTTTTCCTGTTGGGTATAGAAAGGAAGTGCTGCGAGTGGCACATGAGCTACCACTTGGAGATCATTTCGGGGTTAGGACATTACAGGCTGGAATACAAAGATACTTTCACTGGCCTGGACTACACAAAGATGTAGTTGAATTTTGCCAGATGTCTCAAACATTCACACAGACAGTAATAAACCTGCAACTTTAATACCTATTCCAACATTTCAGGAACCTTTCACAAGAGTCTTGATAGATTGTGTAGGCCCCTACCTCAAACAAAAAGTGGAAATAAGTATTTATTAACAATAATGAATGTGTCGACTAGATCTCCAGGGGCAGACCCATTATGCAGCATCACAGCTAAAAGAGTTGTAGAAAAATGCTTATTTTTTTACTAGGTACGGACTACTAATTGAGATCCAGACAGATCACACCTCACATCCGAACTATTCAAGGAGATGATGGATAACTTGGGAATAAAGCATTTCAAATTTACTGCGTACTATTCAGAATCACAGGGAGCATGAGAGAGATGGCATCAAACACTGAAGACCATGTTGAGGTTTTATGGTCAGGATTATCCAGATGATTGCGATAAGGAAATTCCTTTTGAACTATTTGCGATCACAGATGCACAGAATGAATCGACCAAATTCAGTCTATTTAAATTAATTTGTGGGCATAAAGTAAAAGGACCATTAACATTGGTTAAGGAGAAATTAATAAGTCAGAATTCAGAGACCATCCATTTGGATGATGTGTCAAATTTTAGGGAACGATTAAATAGAGCTGGAGAGTTGGGTAGACAGCATTTAAAAGGATTGCAGCACACAATGAAACAGGAAGTGGATCAGAAATCATAAATTGGCAATTTTGCAATTGGGAGTAAAGTATTGGTGTTACTTTCAGTAACAGTTGAACCTTGAGAAGCAAGTTTTGGCGTACCTTATCAAATTGGGAAGAAATTGAATGTGGTGAACTATTTGATACGGACTCCAGACAGGATGAGATGTCACGGAGTGTGTCATGTGAATATTCTCAAAAGGTATTTTGATCGGGAAGGAAAGCAAGAGGAGAAGGTGTTAATGATTACAGCACAGAAGGAACAACCAAGTTCAGAGGATTCTGAATTGGACATTCCTCAAATCAAATTGGAGAATGAGGAAGGTGTCAAAAATTGGGATAAATTATTGAGTTACCTTACACAAGAAAAGAAAAGTGACCTGAAAGAGTTTTTCCTATCTTGTGGAGAGATATGCGGCAATAAACTGGGAAGTACGAACATAATTGTGCATGATGTAGACACAGGAGATGCTGTTCTGATTAAGCAACATCCTTATGGGCATGACTCTCCAAAATTGGCACAGGTTCAGAAGGAGATAGACCGCACAATCCAATATGTCATAATCGAAGTGAGTTACAGTGACTGGAGTTCACATATAGTCATGGTACCGAAGCCAGATGGTACCCAACAGTCATGTGTAGACTATCACAAAGTCAATGCCGTTACAAAGACTGATGCAGATCAAATTCCATGTTTGGAGAACTGTGCCGAAAAAGTGGGAGAAGCTACTTTACATTTCTAATTTGGATTTGCTCAGAGGCTACTAGCACGGATCTCTGTCAGAAAAAGCAAAGGCAATTTCGGCTTTCATAACGCCAAATGGACTATATCAGTTCAAATTGTGGCATTTTGTATGAAAAACAATCCAGCCACATTTCAGAGACTGATAATAAGGTCATTGCCTGATTACCCAACTGTGTGGTCTACGCTGATGACCAGGTGGTTTTTAGTCACTCATGGAAGGAACATTTACAGCATTTATCGGACTTGTGTGATCAACTTCAGAAGGCAGGCTTGGTGGTAAACTTAGCTAAAAGTGAATTTGAGAAAGCCCAAGTCACGTTCCTGGGTCACGTTATTGTACATGGACAAAAGGCCCTATGAGATACGAAACCGAAAGTAGTTGGGGAATGTTTCACACCGTCGACAAAAATAAATATGCAGTACTACGGTTCATGGGATTGACTGGATTTTACCGAAAGTTTATGCCAAACTTTAAGCAGTGCGGCTGCTCCACTCACCAAATTGTCAAGGGCAAGAAATCTCAGTGGACAGTGGACTGTCAAAAGGCATTTTACAATCTAAAGACTGTGTAAACACTGCTCCCAGAAGAGCTACACTAGATTAGGTGAAGCCTTTCAAGGTGGCTATCGTTGCCAGTGTTGTGGGTATTGGCCCAGTGTTCCTACAGGAGGATGATGAGGGAATAGAAAGACCCATCGGGTATTACTCTGGGAAGTCGAACGTTCATCAACAGAAATGTTCAACGGTGGAGAAAAAGACTTTAAAGTTAGTGTTGGCATTACACCATAACTGTGTTTATATTACCAGCAATGCATCTGAGACAATCGTATACACTGATCACAACACATTTGTGGGAAAAACTAAGGACAAAAATGCCAGATTGTTTAGATAGAGCTTCTTGTTGCAGCCATTCAATCTGACAATTGTGCATGTGGAAGGTCACGAAAGCGTGAAAGCTGATGAGTTATTGAGACTCGAATGAGATACGGAGGTGTTCGGTGGTGGGTGTACCGCAGCCTGAATTTGAAAGGGTTTGTGCATGTTTGAATGTTTACAGTTAGCATAGTGTGTCTGTCTGTTTTGAGACTACTAACTGGGTTTGAAGGGTTAAAAATGCAGCCATCTTTTAGCATCGATGATTCTTTTTTTTAGTCGGGGGAGACAGGTCACAAAGCAAGTCCCTTATTTGTCAAAAAGCCGTTCCTTGGCTCAAGGAGACTCTATCCTTGGTTTCTTTCGCAGGGACAATAAAACGGGGCCAATCCTATCAGTCTGGTTTGGTACAGAAATGAAAAGGATTTTTAGAGGCCTTTTGTTTATATGGAAACAGATGAGACTTCAGGCCAAAGTGGTCATGCTTTATAAGTGACCAGTATAATGAACAGAGAGTAGTGAGCTATTTTAGCTGAATTAGCTGAGCTGAATTGATCTGAGCAGTTTTCAGTTGAGTTTTGAACTAGGAAGTTCATCTGGGAGCTGTGTGGTAACTCTCTCTCTTTTCTGACCTTCAATTTCAACCTGGAAGTATATGTTCCATGTGTACTGGTTTTAATTGGGAGTTTGATTATTGGGACAGTTGTGTATGCTCGGAACAGCATAATTAAGTCTAGTTGAATAGGTTGAATTCTGTCGTGATTCTTTATTCTGTTCTTTGTGTTTCATTGTGTAATTTTATGAATAACGTTTTTGTCTGTTTTAAAATGTAGTAGTCATCCTAGCTAAATTACTCCTATTACAATTCTCTTTCACAGTCCTTTTCCAATATGGCCATCCCTGGCGTACTCCGTTGCCACAACGAACCAAACCATGATTTGGAAGATCAAGATCTCATCTGTCTCCTGTGCAGCCTACACCCCGGGGACTCAACATTGAATTCTCCAATTGCAAATAACCTCCCTTCTAATCACAGGACACAAGGCGGACATGGAGTGTTTTGTGTGTGTGTTTCTGTTATATTTGTTTCATGGCAGGGGACAGGAAAGTGGTTTAGAGTTTTGTGTGTCTTTCTGTGTGTTTCTGTTTATTGACCGTAGTTAGGGTGTTTGTAGAGAGTTGTGTGTGTTTATGCGTGAGTATGCTTCTGTGTATATCTGCTTAATAGCGGGAGACAACATGGTGGTGGAGGGTTGCGTTGTGTGTTTCATTGTATATTTGATTAATGGTAGGAAACATAGTTTTGATGGAGGGTTGTGCGTGTATGTTTCTGTGTATATCTATTTAATTGAAGTAGACAGCGTGCTGATGGAGGGTTGTGTCTGTTTTTCTGCATATAACTGTTTAATGGCAGGAGACAGGCTAGTGGTGGAAGGTTGTGTGCTTGTGTTTCTGTCAATAACTGTTTAATAACAAGAGACAGATATTGTTGCAGGTTGGTGTGTATGTGTTTCTGTGTATCCTTGTTTGATGACTTGAGACAGTGTGGCAATGGATGGTTGTGTGCATGTGTGTTTTATTTATATATCAGTTGAATTGCAGGAGACAGAGTGTTGTTAGAGGGTTGTGTGTGTCTATTGCTATGTATTTCTGTTTAACGGCAGTAGACAGAGTGGTAGAGGTGGATTGTGTGTGTATGTTTCTGTATATATCTGATCAATAGCAGGAAACAACTTGGTGGTGTAGGGTTGTGTGTCTGTGTTTCTGTGTACACCGGTTTACTGACAGGAGACTACGTGGTGGTGCAGGGTGGTTTGTAAGTGCTTCTGTGTATATCTGTTGTGGTTCTGTTCACCGAGCTGGGAATGTATGTTGCAGACAATGCTTGGGAGCCTCCTGTGAAGCCCTTCTGTGATGTTTCCTTAAGCATTTATAGTGGTTTGTCTCTGCCGCTTCCATTTGTCAGTTCCAGCTGTCCGCTGCCGTGGCCGATATATTGGGTGCAAGTCGATGTGTTTGTTGATATAATCTGTGGATGAGTGCCATGCCTTTAGGATTTCCCTGGCTGTTTTCTGTTTGGCTTGTCCTATAATAGTAGTGTTGTCCCAGTCGAACTCATGTTGCTTGTCATCTGCGTGTGTGGCTACGAAGGATAGCTGGTCGTGTCGTTTCGTGGTTGGTTGGTGTTCATGGATACGGATCGTTAGCTGTCTCCCTGTTTGTCCTATGTAGTGTTTTGTGCAGTCCTTGCATGGACTCCATCAAGTCACATTTCAAAAATCATTTTAATCCACGTGCTCAGACATATAATGAAATATCTCTGTGGGATGTGAAACTTTAGGCTCAGAGGTCAGGGCACTACCACCGCTCAACAATAGCCCCTAAAGCTGCAACATGATTTTCCTGTGTGTTTGTTCGTCAGCTTTCTTTGAACATACTGTGACACACCCCCACAACAGAATCGAGAGCATCTGTTCCAGAGAAAGTGACAATACCACAATTTCATGGAAGGGAATCGAATCCAGAGCTCTGCCCCATGGGCAGGGGTGCTATCCACCACACAAGACTTAAACCATGCCCAGAATTTTAAGTGTCAGTTTTCAGCTCTATATGGATTTATTACATTCTGGTTAACATTACTGAAAGACACAGACAACAGTGTTCATTGTTAAACAAATAAAAGGTATCAGCTTCAACTATAGGATGAGAGTGCACGTGCTCTGCCAAGCAACTTCTTTAATTGCTTGGCTATGATTTCCAGTTTAAATGGCTATTATCTGTAATCTGCAATATTAGGGTAAGAAATCTTGCAATGTGAGGGATCTCGAATAGATATCAATACTGAACACCAGAGAGGAGGAAAACGCACAATTTCTCGCCAAAAACACTGGCCACTATTTCCAACCTCTGACATGTGGCTTCCCTCTTCCTGAAATTATTAAGTGATACAAGGCATCGGTTTACTTTCCAGCCTCTCCTTACCCTCTCCTCCCTCTGCTTGCACAAAGCAAATCAAGCTCTTGGTCTTTGGGAAACGCAAGGCCTGTGTTTGTAGGCTTCCTGGAGAGGGGAGGGTCTTTTAAACTTGAAGCAGGAGGTTGAGGGGGCAGTATTATCACTCACTGGGCTGAGGTGTGGCAGTTCGAATTTTACTTGGACAAATGCGATGTATTGCATTTTGGTAAAATAAAAAGTGGGGGCTTATGCAATTAATAGTAGTGCGCTGGTAGTGTTGTAGAAAAGAGGGACCCACAGGTGCCGATCGATTTCACAGAAGTTTGTGGCACTTATAGATAAGCTGTTTAAGGCTACTTCATTGCTCAGATATTTGGGGTTAGAAATTGAGAAGTCATGCTGAGATTGTGCAGGACATTGATGAAGCCTCTACTGCAGTACTGTGTCAAGTTCTGTTATTGGAAGGAGATTATTCAGCTGAAGAGTGTTCAGATGAGATATACCAGGATGTCGCCAGGAACGCCTCATCTTCTGCCTCGGGATCCGACAAACACACGGCATGAACATTGAATTCACTAATTTGCAAATCTCCCCGATCCAGATCCCAGATCCAACCCTCCAACTCAGATCCGCCCTCTTGTGGGAACCTACCTGTCCATCTTCCATCCAACCGATCCGATCCAACTCCCCACTGACGTATCACTATCATCTCCTAGATTCGCCCACCTATCACCAACCTTTCCCCTAGCCTCACCCCCACCACCCATTTATGTCTCAGCCCCTTTGCCTCTTCGCAGTTCTGAAAAAGGGGCCTGCCTGAAACGTTGACTGTCTTGGTCCTTGGATACTGCCTGACATATTCTGCCTTCTCCACTATCATGCTTCACCTACTCTGAATTCTCCAACATCTAGAGTCCCCATTGTCTCTTAGGTACAATTTTCTGCTAATATATCAATGCCGTCTGCCTGTTAAAGCCCCACGCTGTCTTAGGTACATTTTCTCTCCAGATCATGGCCTATAAAAGTTCTCTCAATCTCTTACTGATATTTTCATGCCTCAGCAGTAGTTACAGGGTCTATGTTTCCATTTATAAGCAGAGAAGCATGTTGGCGTTCTTATAAACCTCTGGCATTACTTCCATATCCAATGTAGACTAAATGGTTACACATTTATTCTACTATACTCAACATTCGTTCCCTCAGTCAGCCTCGCATATCCAATCCAGACTGTGTAAATGTTAATCGTTATTTTTAATTGTAATAAAACAGTATTGAATTGAAAGGCGTTGGCTGCAGCTATTTCTTCAGTGACTGTTATTAATGTCAGTCTCCGTGGATCCTAAATGTGTCACTGGAGGGCTTGCCTCTTTTATTAATTAAGGATTCAGTTCAATGTGTTATCCCATAGTATGAGTGGGAGCATCGCCGACAGTACTAACAGGGATCAGCAGCTCCAGAGAGACAGGGAGGAGAGATCAGAATCTGAGAACATTAGACTGGAATTATCCAACAATGGACAGGAGTTTATCCACTAGTCTTTACTGGCTTCACCAACCTTCGACATCATTAGTATGGAGGATCCATGACGTACTGATTGCTATTCAAGCTGGTTACTATCCCATCCACGCTATAGTTGGTGTTCCTGGTCAGTCATTCTAACTGCCTATTAAAGCAGGTTAAACTGAACTGTTGTTCATATTATTAAAATTAGAAAAAGTGGAAGTCATTGTTTTCAGCTCCAATCAAAAATTCCATTCCTTAGAAATTATAAGGAGCAAATAAATAGTTTCAAATGACTCACAAATATGCGAGGAGAAACTCGAAAACTCCATTATCCTTCTAGCCCTGCACAGATCGATATCTCCGTATCCTCCCCACTCACTAATTCTGTCCAATACCACCATTATGATATCCCCCATCTCCTCCTCAGCCACAGTGCACCTTCTGAGTAATTCTTCATTTGAGCCTCTGTTAAATCCGGATTCATCTGTTTCAAACCCCTTCTAACCACATGTTCATCAGAAAATAATTGCACTTGAAACGTTTAACTTGTTCTATGCACAGAAATTGTCTGACGGGAAGATAATGCATGGTGTAAAGTCATTGACTAATGATCTAGAGCCACAGAATGATAATCTGTTAATATGAAGGAAATTGGCGGCATTGAAGTGAAGCCATCATCATTAAGCATAAACAGCCCAACTGCTTGGCTCATTTCCTTTAGAGAAGGCAATGAGTCAACCTTCCCTGGTCAGGTCTCTGTGTGACTGTAAACCCACGACAATGTGTTTTACTCTTTACTGTCCTGTGGAACAGCTGAACCAGCCACTCAGTTCAAGATAGGCATAACATGCTGGCATGACCTATGAGGGAAGAACAAAAGGAAAGATAACTCCCTTCCTCTGCTTGTTTCCCATATTCCTACAGCTCATTTCCATTCAGGTGGATGACCATTCCTTATTTCAAGTGCATTCTTTCTTAGTCTTTCCCTGAGTGTGATGTTCATCTCCTGTAGCACCTCTGGTGTTGGCTTTGTTGATGCTCACGTATAGATGTAAGGAACTTTTAAATTCCATGTCAGTCGCAGTGTAGCGAGAAGGAAAGGCTTTTTACGCCACAGGAAAGAAACGGAGATGTCTCAGTGAGGAAAAGGAACTATTGTGACCAAACCTGAGAGTGTTGTTGAGGCAGTCTTTGGGACATTGTGGACAGATTTTCTTTCCTTTCTAAGAAATAATCACCCTGCCACAGAGAGAGTGCAAAGGTTTTTCACCAGACTAATCCCTGGGATGGTGATTAAATGAGGGCTGAATGAAGATTAATCTTTAGCGCAGTAAGCGAATGAAAGATGATTGCATTGAAACTTAAGGGGAATGGACATTCTCTCATGATATTCTAAACAGATATTGATATGGTGATAAAATTCATGGCTTGTTTTTACTCGGGTTACAAGAGCCTCTGAGGATATTCGCCTCACCCAACCCCCACTCTCCATATTGATAGAGAGAGAGAGAGAGACAGAGAGAGAGAGTCAGACTTTGAATACAGTGCACTTGATGTGTGATCCTACGCAGAACATCACATTATCCAAAATCCTGACAGCAGCCACAATGCCTTCATTCTAAAGCAGTTAACTATTCCCATCATCTTCTGACCTCCATGGAGAACATGGGTCTGTCTACTCAGACATGGAAGATGCCTCTTTGAGAGTTGATACAAAAAATATGGTTTCCCTCCTCACTGCCAGCAAATCACGTTAAAGTAGCAGACGTTCCACTTGCAATTGACCCATGAGGAACCTCGTAGAGCCATCCATGAGTGCAGTCTCTGCTCTATTTGTTTGTCGTATTGGAGCATCAATGACACCCTCATGTTCATGTGTAAACATCTCGTCGGGCTGAATGGCATCCTCCCGGTCCCGTGGAACAGGTTCAACGGGTTGATTGGACCCTACCTGATCCTGTTAAACAGTTTGATGTACTGACCAGACCCCTTCTCTTCCTGTGGAACAAGCAGGAATATTGAATGGGCTGTCCCTCTCCTTGTTCAATAGTTTTGATGGGCTGGATGCCTTCCACATTTCTGTATGTAACCAGCTTGAGGTGCTGAATGAGCTCCTCTTTTAACTGTGTCTGACAGCACTGTTACATGAATGTTACCGACACTTTAACAGCACAGGCCTGAATGCTGTCCGGCATCAGGAGCTGATGGGAGACAAAATGTTCTGAACATTGTGTAACCCTCAGTGAGCATCCCCACCTCCGGTCTTATGATGAGTAAAGACTTTGATGAAGCAGCTGAAGATGTTTGTGCTGAGGAAGCTACCCTGAGGATCTCCTGAAGAGATGTCCCGGGACTGAGAAGATTTTCGGCCCCCACCCACAGGCATCTTCCTTTGTGCTCTGAAAGGCCCCAGCCAGTGGGGAGGGGACACCTGATTCCCATTAACCTCAAATAAGATGGCGCTTCCGGTGACATTCCCAGTCAAATACTGCCTTGATATCAAAGCTATTCACTCTTTGCCGAGCCTCTATGTTCCGCTCTTGTTCAATTCAATAGGTGATGGTGTCTGTGTGGGGAATGTTTTCCTTTCACAGAGGGTAGTGAATGTCAGAAATGACCTTGTCTCGAGAGCTAGGGGAGCTACATCACTGAAAGTATTTAAAAAGGCGGTAGATGGAATTTTGACCTGTCAGAGAGCTGAGGGGGTGTGAAGAATTGGACATTAAATATGAGTTAATACGAACAATAGATCGGCCATGATCGGATACAATATTTTGATTATCCAAACTACCTGATCCTGTTCCTTATGTTCTCATATTCTGTAATTACAGAGTTAATAGTTGTAATTTTTCTGCACGTTCTGTTATTAAATGTTCCAATCTGAGAGAGCAAAGTACTTTATGAGTCATCACTTCATGAGGTCCGGGGGCTGAATTCACAGTGAATCTGGGTCTATACCATGACCAACAAATGAAGCCCAAGTTGCAGAGATGAGACACTCTGTAAAGTGACCAGAGTTGTCTTTCGAACCGAGCCTGGGTTTTGAAGTAACATTTTCCAACCCACACCAAACTATGTGACAACCTGGAGGGAATGAATGAGATCCTGTGTTACTGTGCACCAGGTATTTGGAGCAAGATGCACCCATCAACAACAGTGCAGGAGGTTTGAGGGCCTGAATTGAACATAGGAACATAGGACTGAGGAACAGGATTGGGTCATTAGACACGCTGTCACTGTTCCACAAGGCACTAAGATCGTAGCTGGTCTGATTGTGGTTTCAGCAGCACTTTTCTGTCTGCATATAATTTTCCTACATGCACTTGTCTGTCAAATGCTTGAATACAGGACAACTTTGAAAAAAATGCAAACATCCAGGCACCACAAACGTTTGGTAAAGGGAATTCCCACTTGAACAGTCCAATAAGAATTTTTCATTTGTGTTCCGACAAATGCTGAAGGGTCACTGTGTCCTTTTCCAGTCCCACTCCTCCACTGGCTACAACAAGTTTTAAATATAGCCAGTTTAGTGTTATGACCAATTGTATAGGACTCACACTGGGTCATTTTTTGAGAAAAATGTGAGATGCAGGAAGTTGAACTCACAACAAATAGTAAAAGAAAGAGTGTCCTAAATGTTTTTTGCCTTTGAAATTATTCTGCTCACACAAGCTGCTGGTAATGGGATTTATATGTGGAACAGTTGGATTTGGCTGAACTCCCTTTGCTTCCAGTAATGGAGAGATTCCAATGAGACCTCACCAGGAATCATTCACAAGTGGTGAAGATAACTCAGGGATTTTATGGTCTCACATTTTGCTATCTGTGGACAAAGTAAGAGAGAGGGATCAATCAGCTGCTGCTTCTCAGGTAGGGGACATTTTTCTCCCTCTCGATGTTGAACCATACAATAACGTCAACTGAACATTTGACGTTATGCAGGATCTTCATGCAGGATGTTTGAGGTGGGGTGGACCACCGATACTCCTGCCGACCTCACCTGCAGGAAATGCAGACAGATCCTGCTCCTCACCGAACGAGTTAGGGAACTGGAACTGGAGTTGGACGAACTAAGGATTATTCGAGAGGCTGAGAGGGTGATTGACAGAAGCTACAGGGACATAGTTACACCGGAGAACAGAGGTAGTTGGGTGACAGTTAGTGGTGGGAAGGGGAAGAAGCAGGCAGTGCAGGTTTCCCCTGTGGTCGTTCCCTTTAAAAATAGGTATACAGCTTTGGAAACAGTTGGGGGGGACAGCCTTGAAGGTGTAAGCTGCAGTGAAGGGGTCTGTGGCATGAGGTCTGGTTCTGAGACTAAGAAGGGAAAGGGGGAGAGCAGGAGAGCGCTAGTTATAGGAGACTCTCTAGTTAGAGGGACGGACAGACGGTTCTGTGGACAAGGGCGAGACTCTCGAATGGTTTGTTGCCTCCCTGGTGCCAGGGTCCGAGACGTCTCGGACCGAGTCTTCAGAATCCTTAAGGGGGAGGGTGTGCAGCCAGAAGTCGTGGTACACATTGGCACCAACGACATAGGTAGGAAGAGGGGTGGGGAGGTCATTCAAGAACTCAGGGAGTTAGGCTGGAAGCTAAAAGCTAGGACAGACAGAGTAGTCATCTCTGGGTTGTTGTCGGTGCCACGTGACAGTGAGGCAAGGAATAGGGAGAGAGTGCAGTTGAACACGTGGCTGCAAGGATGGTGTAGGAGGGAGGGCTTCAGGTATTTGGACAATTGGACTGCATTCTGGGGAAGGTGGGACCTGTACAAGCAGGACGGGTTGCACCTGAAACAGAAGGGCACCAATATCCTGGGGGGTAGGTTTGCTAGCACTCTTCGGGGGGGTTTAAACTAATTTGGCAGGGGGATGGGATCCGGACTTGTAGTCCAGCAAGTAAGCTAGCTGTGTTTCAGGATGTCCAAGAATGTAGGAAGGCTGTGGAGAAGGTAGCACTGACAGGGAATACTTGCAGGCATAGAGATGGGCTCAAGTGCGTATACTTCAACGCAAGAAGTATCAGAAATAAGGTGGGGGAACTTAAGGCATGGATCAGTACCTGGGACTACGATGTTGTGGCCATCACGGAAACGTGTATAGAAGAGGGACAGGAATGGTTGTTGGAGGTTCCTGGTTACAGATGTTTCGTTAAGATTAGGGAGGGTGGCAAAAAAGGAGGGGGGGTGGCATTGCTAATTAGAAATGGTATAACGGCTGCAGAAAGGAAGTTTGAGGGGGATATGCCGTTGGAGGTAGTATGGGCTGAAGTCAGAAATAGGAAAGGTGCAGTCACCTTGTTGGGTGTTTACTATAGGCCCCCCCAATAGCAGCAGAGATGTGGAGAAACAGATTGGGAAACAGATTTTGGAAAGGTGCAGAAGCCATAGGGTCGTAGTCATGGGCGACTTCAACTTCCCAAATATTGATTGGAAGCTCTTTAGATCAAGTAGATTGAATGGGGCGGTGTTTGTGCAGTGTGTCCAGGAAGCTTTTCTAACTCAGTATGTAGATTGTCCAACCAGAGGGGAGGCCATATTGGATTTGGGACTCGGTAATGAACCAGGTCAAGTGATGGGCTTGTTAGTGGGTGAACATTTTGGTGATGGTGACCACAATTCTGTGACTTTCACCTTGGTTATGGAGAGAGATAGGTGCGCACAGCAGGGTAGACTTTGCAATTGGGGGAAGGGAAATTACGATGCTGTAAGACAGGATTTGAGGAGCATAAGTTGGGAGCATAGGCTGTCAGGGAAGGATGTGGTGGAAATGTGGAACTTTTTCAAGGAGCAGATACGACGCGTCCTTAATATGTATGTACCTATAAGGCAGGAAAGAAATGGTCGTGTGAGGGAGCCTTGGCTGACGAGGGAGGTTGAATGTCTATTAAAGAGGAAGAAGGAGGCTTACATAAGGTAGAGGAAACAGGGTTCAGACAGAGCAGTGGAGGGATACAGGATAGCCAGAAGGGACCTGAAGAAAGGGATCAGGAGAGCTAAGAGAGGGCATGAAAAATCCTTGGCGGATAGGATTAAGGAAAACCCCAAGGCATTTTATGCGTATGTGAGAAACATGAGAATGACGAGAACGAGGGTAGATCCGATCAAGGACAGTAGTGGGAGATTGTGTATTGAGTCGGAAGAGATAGGAGAGGTCTTGAATGAGTACTTTTCTTCAGTATTTACGAACGAGAGGGATCGTATTGTTGAAGAGGAGAGTGTGAAACGGACTGGTAAGCTAGAAGAGATACTTGTTAGGAAGAAAGATGTGTTGGACATTTTGAACAACTTGAGGATAGACAAGTCCCCCGGACCTGACGGGATATATCCTAGGATTATGTGGGAAGCAAGAGAGGAAATTGCAGTACCGTTGGCAATGATCTTTTCGTCTTCACTGACAACGGGGGTGGTACCAGAGGATTGGAGAGTAGCGAATGTTGTGCCCTTGTTCAAAAAAGGGAATAGGGATAACCCCAGGAATTACGGGCCAGTTAGACTTACTTCTGTGGTAGGCAAAGTAATGGAAAGGGTACTGAGGGATAGGATTTATGAGTATCTGGAAAGACACTGTTTGATTAGGGACAGCCAGCACGGATTTGTGAAGGGTAGGTCTTGCCTTACAAGTCTTATTGAATTCTTTGAGGAGGTGACCAAGCATGTGGATGAGGGTAGAGCAGTGGATGTAGTGCACATGGATTTTAGTAAGGCATTTGATAAGGTTCCCCATGGTAGGCTTATGCAGAAAGTCAGGAGGCATTAAATAGAGGGAAACTTGGCCAATTGAATTGAAAACTGTCTAACCGGTCGAAGTCAGAGAGTGGTGGTAGATGGTAAATATTCAGCCTGGAGCCCAGTTACAAGTGGAGTTCCGCAAAGATCAGTTCTGCGTCCTCTGTTGTTTGTAATTTTTTATTAATGACTTGGATGAGGGAGTCGAAGGGTGGGTCAGTAAATTTGCAGATGACACGAAGATTGGTGGGGTTGTGGACAGTGAGGAGGGCTGTCGTCGTTTGCAAAGGGACTTAGATATGATGCAGAGCTGGGCTGAGGAGTGGCAGATGGAGTTCAACCCTGCCAAGTGTGAGGTTGTCCATTTTGGAAGAACAAATAAGAATGCGGAATACAGGGTTAACGGTAGAGTTCTTAGTCAGGTGGAGGAACAGAGGGATCTTGGGGTCTATGTACATAGATCCTTGAAAGTTACCACTCAGGTGGATAGAGCTTGTAAGAAGGTCTATGGTGTATTGGCGTTCATTAGCAGAGGGATTGAATTCAAGAGTCGTGAAGTGATGTTGCAGTTGTACAGGACTTTGGTTAGGCCACATTTGGAGTACTGTGTGCAGTTCTGGTCGCCTCACTTTAGGAAAGATGTGGAAGCTTTGGAGAGGGTGCAGAGAAGATTTACCAGGATGTTGCCTGGAATGGAGAATAGGTCGTACGAGGACAGGCTGAGAGTTCTCGGCCTTTTCTCGTTGGAACGGCGAAGGATGAGGGGTGACTTGATAGAGGTTTATAAGATGATCAGAGGAATAGATAGAGTAGACAGTCAGAAACTTTTCCCCCGCGTACAACAGAGTATTACAAGGGGACATCAATTTAAGGTGAAGGGTGGAAGGTATAGGGGAGATGTCAGGGGTGGGTTCTTTACCCAGAGAGTGGTGGGGGCATGGAATGCGCTGCCCGTGGGAGTGGTAGAGTCAGAATCATTGACGACCTTTAAGCGGCAACTGGATAGGTACATGGATGGGTGCTTAATCTAGGATAGATGTTCGGCACAACATCGTGGGCCGAAGGGCCTGTTCTGTGCTGTATTGTTCTATGTTCTATGAACATCAAACTGGGCCATCTGTGCTCTCCTGGAGCATTCTCTGGAACGGATGATAATGGACGATATGAAGGTGCGTCATCGCTGTTGTTGTCCACACATGCCTTTCATTAGAAACAAAAGTCCCTGCTTTATCATCTGATGACATGTTTAGATGCGTCTGTGTAATTTGTAAATATAATACAAATATAATACGTGTGTTGATATCAATGCATCTTATTCTTAAAATTATTCTCTAGACTTAAACTCTTATCAAGAGGAAACATGCATCCAGCTGAAACACCTTTCAGAAAGTCATGTATGGTTCAAGAAGATTTCTAATCTCAGATCAAAACTGGTAATACCCCATAACAAAAGGCCTTCCTTCCAGGAATGTGTGAAGGGAAACATCAATGAAAATCTTCTGAAAGAAATATATATTTTTTTTTACGTTTAGGCGATCAGAACTGCACACAGTGTATCCGATGTAGTCTCAGCAATGCCCCATTCGGATGCAGGAAAACATTCCTCATTAAACCTGATACCCTTTGTTAATAACAGCACCATTCCACTTACTTTCCAAATCATTTACTGCATCTGCAGACTGACTTCACATGATTCATGTCCCAGGAACATGGAAACGGCCTGTATCACAGAGTTCTGCAATCTCTCTCCATTTAAATTGCTCGCCATTGTTTTATCCTTCCTGCCACAATAGACAACTTACCTTATGTTCTTTCTGCTGAAGGTTTGCTCACTAACCTTCCTTGTCTGTATCACATTGCAGACTCACTACCTCCATTTGACGACATCTTGAATGATTATCTTGGTGATGCGCCAATTGAGCTTCGCGCCATTCAATTCCCTTCCTCCAGATCTTTGATACAGATTATTTGTCATTGATGATCCCACAGTGATCTCTACAGCAATACACAAGTTACAGCTTTGCAACCTGAAAATAAACATTTATCTCGACTCTCTATTTCCCATTAGCGACAGCTTCCCTGTTCCTGCGTAGCACCTAAGGTGGTTTGAATGGTCTCCTCCTGGGCTGTGTAATGTACTCAACGAGCTGAGTTACTTCATTCTCTATTCCTGTGTAACTCCTTCGAGGGGAAGAATGGTCGTCTACCGTTTCATTATAACGATCCTGCCTGATTGAAAGGGGTGGTCCCCTACCTTGTAACAGCATCGAGATGTGGATTGAGCGAAAACACATGGGGTAGGTGCAGCAGTATATCTATGCAACAGCTTTGAGGGCTGGATTAGGGAACAACACATTGAGAAGGGGAAGCAGCATATCTCTGTAAGAGCCTTGGGGTGATTGAGAGAACAACACATGGGATAGGTGCTGCAGTATATCTTTGTGATAACTTGAGGGGTGGATTGAAGGAACAAAACATGCGGTCGGGGCAGCAGTACATCTCTGTAACAGCCTCGAGGATGGATTGATGGCACAGCGCATGGGGTAGGGGCAGCAGTTGGACTTTTGGCTGCACCATTCAGAATACTCATAACTAATCCGATTGTCCTTCTCCTGTCTGTTCCCAATAAACATTGACTCTCCTGTCCAGCAAAGATCAGTCAAGCTCAGCGTTGAATATCTTCAACAATTGAGTTTTCACTGCTCCCTGGGGATGAGGACACCACATGTAGCACAGCAACTAAAGTTAAAGTGACGTCCTTATTTCATTGTGGGACCTGTTATTTTAAACAGTGTTAACCTAACCTCAAATCACCACTTCTTTTCAGACATAAGGACACAATAATTAGGAATAAACAGAAAGCATTCTGGACTTCAAACCTGCCCCACATTCCCGCTGACCCTTTCCAATCAAATATATATCAAACCCAGCCTCTGTTGCTGTCTCAGAAAGAGAATACTATATAGCGCAACACCACAAGAACATTAAAGCAAGGAGCAATATGAGGCCATTCGGCCCATCGAGTCTAAAATTCCGTTCAATAATTTCTTACATGTACCTCAACCTCATTCTTCTGCCTTCTCCCTAGAATCCTTGATTCCCTTTAAAGTCCGAAGCATATCGATTTGCATCTTAATGACACTAGTTTCTGTTCTGCTGTGTGTCTATCTGTGTGTGTTAGTGTGCGCGCGTCTGTATGTGTGTATGTGCCTCTGTGTGTATGTGTGTGTGTATATATATATATATATATATATATATACACACACTTTATACGGCATCTGCGTACAATATAGAATGCTTGAACTTTCAAGTTTAACATCATGGAAGTCTGAAGGCTAAAGGGTCAAGATAGTTCCAGTGAATTGAGAAAATACAATTTAACATTCAGTGGGAGACAAGCAATGGTTGTTAGAGTCATAGAGTCCTATAGCACGGAGACAGTCCAAACTATCTATTCCGACCAAAATTTCCATTCACACTATCCCCATTTCCCTGTCATTGCCCAGTTTCCTTCTAATCCTTCCCTATCAGTGTATTTATCCAAATGCCTTTTAAAGGTTGTTAATGTAACTGCCTCAATCATTTCCCCTGGCAGCTCATTCCATATGTGTACCAGCCCCTGTGCATAAAAAGATTGTTCCTCTGGTTCCTTTTTATTCATTCTCCTCTGACCTTAAACTGATACTCTCTAGTTGGTGATTGCCCAAACCTGGGGAAAACGAAACTGGGTACATTCACTCTATCCATGCCTGCCATGATCTTACACACTTCAATATGATCCTCCCTCAGTCTCACACACACAAAAGTTTGTCCAACCTCTCCCCAGTCCATTGAGTCCTTGGAAACATCCTCATAATTTTTTTCTGCATTCTTTCCAGTTTAATAGCTTCCTTCCTATAGCAAAGTGAACAAAACTGAATGTCACGCTACCAATATGGCCTCAGAAACATCCTGTATAACTGCAACGTAACTCATTAATTTTGATTCTCAGTGATATACACTGATTAAGGCCACTGTGCCAAAAGCTTTCTTCACTGCACTGTCTATCTCTGAATCAACTTCCAGCTGAATCCCAAGGTCCCTCTGTTCCACTACACTCCTTAGGTCCCAACCATTCACCATGAAAATCCAACCTTGATTTGACTTTCTAAAATGCAAGAACTTTCACTGCTCAATATTAAAATCCATTTGCAAATTCTCAGCCAACTTCCCCAGCTGATCAAAGTACTGCTGCAATTTCTGAAATTTATGATAACCTTCCTCACTCTCCACGATGCCGCCTGTTTTAGTGTGATCTTCAAACTTACAAGCCATGTCTGTACATTCTCATCAAAATCATAGTTATACGTAATATGCAGTGGTCCCAGCACCAACCCCTGAGGCATTCCGCTTGTCACAGGCCTCCAGTCTGACTATCATTCTTCCAGTATTATTCTGCCTCCTACCATCAAGCCAATTTGTACATAAGTTGATAGCTCCCCCTCAATTCTACGTGATCTAACCTTCCAAAACAGCGTATCATGTGGAACCTTACTGAAGGCCTTACTGAAATCCATATAGACTACATATACCACCCAGACCTCCTCAACGTTGCTGTTCACCTCATCAAAGAACTCCAATACATTTACAAGTCATGATCTCCCATGCACAAAGTCGTGCTGAATTTGATGAAGGGCTTTTGCCGAAGCATCGATTTTCCTGCTCCTCAGATGCTGCCTGACCTGCTGTGCTTTTCCAGAACAATTCTAAATTACTCCAAATCACACCCTGTATTTCCAAACGCAGGTAAATCCAATCTCTCTGAATTTTCTAAAGTCTCTAGACTTTAGATTTTAGTTTTACTGGTATTTAGTTCCCAGGTTTATCATTGTAGCCTTTCTTGAATATGGGTCAGCATACGCTATTCTCCCGTCGTCCAGGACCTCACTCGATGGCCAGCAATGATGGAAAAGAGGCAAGTAGTACTCCCACAATTTCTTCTCTGTCCACCTGTCCTCCTGCAGTGTTCCTGAATGTATCTGGCCAGGACCAGGAGTTTTTAGAAATATTGCAAAGTCTGAAAAATACGTCTATTTATTACAGGTACAAACACGATGCGTGAGAAAGTGACTCAGTGATGGTTAACATAACAAATTATAAAATAAATTAATCATAGGAAGACATTTTAGAAGAATTCCAGATATTCTGGAAAGCTGAGAATTCTCAGATATTAACGATCCGGAAAGGAAGGCCATGAAACTGATAAGGAACACAACAACTGCATCAGTCTATGATCTGTATTTCAAATGAAACACAATAAAAGCAAGATCACATGTGGAAATTTATAATCGGGAGAGGAGAGATCATTGTGGAGAACAGGGAAATGGTCATGAAAAGAACCAGTTACTTTACATCTGTCTTCATGGAGAAAGATCCAGAAAATCCCCCAGTAATACCAAGTGATCATATCGGACTTCTGCAGCTAAAGACATAGAGTCAATTCATATCAGTAACAAGGTAGTACTTGAACGTGGAGCTGGATTGAGCATTTATAGGTCTGACGAAACAGATGTACTTCCTATCAAAATGTCAGAAATAAATCACCAATAGTTGTGTTAATTGCACTGTTGATGACTTTGTTTTATTTTCCTGTACATTCAGCAGAGACCGGAAACTATTGTGGATAAACGCGATCCAAGCACTATCGATGAATGGAAGGGATCCAAACACCTACAAAGGGAAACAGACATAGTGTGAAGAACTGCAGACGAACAAACTTGACATCTATAGGGAAACTTATGGAATCTAATACACAGGATGACATTTTTGATATATAGAAATTAGCAACAATGGAGAGAATCAGCACGCATTTCTGATAGAGAAATCATACTTGATAAACTTCAGAATTGTTTGAAGTTATTTCTTACAGCAGAGATAATGGGGAACCAGTAGAAGTCGTATATACTGGATTTTCGGAATGGTTTCTATACGAACTCAGTGAGTTCATAATGCAACGAATGTGAAGGGAATTTGGAGGAATATATGTCAGTGGAAAGTTAAAGTTTTGGTTTGATGTAAAGACATGTTGAAGCAGTTTCACAGCGTGTTGGTGGGACTGTACTCGGAGTATTGTGTACAGTTTTGGTGATCGAATCCCAGAAAGAATATACTGACCACAGAGGAAGTGCAATGGAAATTCTCCAGATTAATCCCTCAAATGGTGAGATTGCCTGATGAGGAAACTCGGTCTGTGTTCTCTAGTGTTTCAAAGAATGCCAGGTGGGTCTCAGCGAAATTGAGAAAATTCACATAACGTATGACAAGTTGGAAATTAACAGAACGCTTCCCTCGCTGCCTAATCCACATTGAAGGCAAATAATGGCAGGATCTGGGACAGGCCAGTTAAGGCTGCAATAAGGTGGAAATTCTTCACTTCGAGGAGACTGACTAACACAGGGGCATGGAAATCTACTGACAGGCAAGATTAGGGTGAATCTCCTGATATTCTCCCAGTGTATCCAGTAGAACAGAATAACCAGGGAACAGGTAGGTCTCATTAGTGACTTGCGAAGTTGCATCCAAATCAACGTTAGTGGTAGGAGACAGAGGGTGGTGGAACAAGGCTGTTTGTGTGATTGGAGGCTCGTTTCTAATGGTGTACCACAGGGATCAGTGCTGTGTCTCTTATTAATTCTGATTCAGAGGTGTTGGTGTTGGACTGGGGTGGACAAAGCTAAAAATTGCATAACAACAGGTTATAGTCCAAAAGGTTTACTCGGCGGCACTAGCTTTCGAGGCACTTCATCAAAGCGCACAACGACCTGGTGAAGAAGCAGCGCTTCGAAAGCTCGTTATGGGAGCCACATTTCAGGAATGATGGTGAGAAAAAGGGAATAGCAACTAAATTAGCAACTGACCAGTTTTCGAGAAAAATATTAGACTGAAATTAATGGTCATAGATAAAGTCAACAGAGATTTATGAAATGGGAATTATATTTGGAAAAGTGGCTTTTAGTAAAATTATGGAGAAGATATCAATGCAATACGATTGGAATCTCAGCAAGGTTTTTGATAAAGCCCCTAGCCTTTTGTGCAAATTCAAAGTCTGTGGGACTGGGGCTAATATATGGTCATTATTTTAGAATGGGAGAGCTGGCAGAAAACAGTGAGTAAGAATAAAACCATGTTTTTTGTTAATGGAAGGCTTAGGGAATATAACAAGAATCGAGATTTGACATCCTGATATTCTCAATACACATCATGTCTTTGATTGAGGGGCTCAAATGCAACATTCCCAAGTCTGCTGACAGTACTAAACGATATCAGCTTGCGAGTGGATGAGGACGATGCAAAACAAAAACTCCAAGGTGATTGAGTCAAGAGGAGAGACTGGGCAAATACGTGGTCGATGGAGAGCAATGGGGGAGATGAGATGTTGTGCACTTTGATGGGAACAATAGAATGGAAGCCTATCATGTGCAAAGGGAGTGGTTGAAAAATGTTGATCTATAAAGAAACTTCAGCTGCATTTTTGTTTTCCTTCTGCGCAGCCCTCTGAGTCCATGTCAGGCAGTGAGTTCTGATGTCAGAAGTCAATAATTGGAATGACATGGGTACGCTGACCAGAGTATATAGACCCAGCAAGTAAGGAGCTGTAACATTGAAAATGATCTGTATCTCCCTGTACACCAGTCAGTAAAAGTAATATTGCAGGAGTAGAAAGCAGGTATGCAGATAAATGGTGTATTCACCTTCATATCAGGGGGATTTGAATAGGGGAGTAAGGGTCATGCATTATTGTTCAGTTCCCAGTGTATGGAACGCCATGCTGGACAGGATGTTTGAGCACCTTTGACCTCTTTCTTTGGAAATTTTCCAAAAATAGAAATTGCTGAAGAAACTACTGAAAATGTTGCAGCATCTTCAGGAGTGAATGCAGAGTTAAACTTTCAGGCCCAGTGACCCTTTACAAAGCTCCCAGTTTCTCCAGCAATGTTTATATTTTTATTTACAGTATCCATAATTATTTGTTTAGTTGAAATTTTGTTCTGTGCCTATTCATTCTGGAGAAACTCAGCAGGTCTGTCAGCATCTGCAGAGACAGAAAAAGCGTTAGCGTTTTCAGCCAAATGTGATACTTCTTCACTACTGAAAAGAATTGGAAAATGGGATTCTTAATCCCTTTTCAGATGTGGAGGATGGGTGACAGGGAAAAGAGGGTGTGGCAAAGATAAACGGGCTTTTAGCACAGGTGAACGAGTGGATGACGTAAAATGTGTTTAAATTAAGGTGTGAATTGGGGGAAAGGGGTTCTCTCTATTGTGTGCAAGATAAAGAAGACACAACCAGACAATGTCATAGAAAGACCAGGAGGGAGAATGCTGACTATGTGGCATTATATAGATCTGGCCATAGATATGTTATCACTGTCGAGATCATCGCCCCAATTAGACAAAGGAATCGAGGTGCTTGACGTCTTATTGGCACTAGTAAGATTTCATGCTGCCTTAGTGTTGTAATATGGAGAAAAAACAAATCACCATACGAAGTTTGGGCTGAGTATTGTTTACATGTCATGTTTAATATTGTTTCAAATTTGCAGTGCTTATCTTCAAATGCTTGTTCTTGAAGTTAGTATCAGATGGAGTGTGGGAGGTTGGGTGGTAAAATCATGAGATACATGGATCGGGTGAATTGCAAGATCTTTCCAACGGCATGGGGGAGTTCAGCCATAGAAGGCATAGGTTAAAGGTGAAAGCGGAAAGATTTAAAAGGAACGCAGGGGCAACTTTTTTTACACAGAGGTTGGTTGGGTATGGAATGCGCTGTCAGAGTAAGAGTGGTAGATGCCAGTACAGCTACAACATTTAAAACTCATTTGGACAAACATATGAATGGGAAAGAATTAGACGCATAAAGGCCAAATGAAAGCAGGTGGGACGATCTTAATTTGGAAAACTCGGCCAGCATCTACATTTAGAAAAGCTTCACGCAGGGTACGGGTGGTTTTATGAAAGGTAAATTATACTTTGACCTGTAAAATTATGCAACGTATTTCTGGAGAGGCCTGAGAATGTAACAAGCGGACTTGATAAAGGGGATCTGGTAGACACCAGGCTTTCCAGAGTTTTTCCACAAGGTATTACAAAATAAAAGTTCTTACACAAGACAGAAGCTCGTAGGATGATGGATAATGTATTAATATGGGATGATGATTGGTTAGCACATAGAAGTCGGAGAGTCAGGAATAATGAATCTTCATGATATAGTTGTATCTGCTGGAGTACCACAGCTGTGAGTCGGATGGCATCAGTTCTTTACAATCTATACTGATAGACAGAAGGAGGGAGTTGAGTGCAACATACATCCGAGTTTGTGGATGACACTGAGAATCAAAAGGCAGGCTGTTATTTAATGGAGAGGACTTACAGAAAAGGAACAGTACAAAGGGATTGGAGCCTTCCAGTGTATGAAAAATAAACTCAGCATGCTGATGCAGCAAGTAACTAGGTTGGTTCATTAGGCGGGTTCCTGGAATGAAAGGGTTGTGTTATTTAGAATCTCTAAAATAGTGAGGCGATTATTCATTGGGGTTTATATGAATGAGGAGTGGTTCTGCTGAAAAGTACAAGACACAGAGAGGGGTTGACGTGGTAGATGTTGAGAAGTTGTGACCATTCCTGGGTGGAGTCTCAAACTCGAGGGGATAGAGACCGAAGATGAAACATCGATTGCAATCTGAGTTGCAATGCCATGTCTTCTCTCAGACGGTAGTAAATGTCTGGAATTCTCCAACCCAGAGAGGTGTGGAGGGATACAAGGAGTCGGCAAGAAAGTGGAGACGAGCACTGGAGTAGATCAGCCATGTTCTTATTAAATGACAGGGCAAGCTTGAGGGGCCGAATAGCCTACTCTTGTTCCTACTTTTTAATTTCGCATGTTATGCTTTTGCAAAGTAACTGGTTATTATCCCTGAAGTTGTGTTGTGTAATACTACATTCGGGTGAGGAGAGGATATGTTTGAATTAACCCTGAGTGGAGTATGGGGGCTATATTCACAGTAAATCTGGGTCTGTAATTCGGCCCACATCTGGCGCAGACGTTGTGGAGAGGGGTAGCCTGGAAACAGGGATTGGGGGTGAGTGTCACTTCCTGACCCAGCCTCCAAGTACATTCACAAAACTGCACCTAACCATCGGAGTGGCCTCGATCTGCCGCTGTATAGCATTTCCGAAGGGCTGAGTGGAACATGAGAACATAGGACTGAGGGACACAAGTGGGCCATTCGGCCCTTTAACACTATTTCAACGGTAAATAAAGTTGTGGCTCATCTCATTGTGGCCCCAGCTGCACTTTTCTCTCCATGCTCCATTATCCCTGATTCACCTGTCTATGGCAAATAAGCCGAAGCCAGCCTCGATATAATACAAAGATTCAGCCATCTCAAACTTCTGGGAAAGAGAATTCCCACGTGAATGAATTCCCACTTTGTGATTTTCTTTCTCACTCCAGTTGTGACTGAGGATGGAGGGTGTCACTCATTCCTTTCCCAGTCCCACTCCTCCACTGCTCACAACAAATTTTAAATGTAACCAGGTTGGTGATATGACCGATGATAATGGTCTCAGACTGGGTCAGGTTCAGTGATAAGAACAAGTCAGGCAGATTTCTTTAGTCAGTCACAAGTTCCTAACAGAGCTAACGGAGGAATATGGTGGATCTGTGGGTGCCACTGCTTCCTCACATCACCAAGGAGCTGGGTTCAATTCCAACCTCGGGCGACCCTCTATGTGGAGGTGGAACATTCTCCCCATGCCTGTGTGGGTTTCCTCCCAGTGCTCCAGTTTCCTGTCACAGTCCAAAGATGTGCAGTTTAAAGTGGATTGCCCATAGTGCCCAGGGATGCCTAGGTTAGGTGGGTTAGCTATGGGAAATGCAGGGTTACATCGATAAGATTGGGGGGCACGTCCAGGTGGGATGCTGTTTGCTGTTTGGTCAGTGTGGACTTAATGGACGGAATGTCCTGCCTCCACACTGTAGAGGTTCTATGACAATGACAATACAAACACCCAGTGGGTATATACCTGATCCACACTCCGAAAGGTCTCGTATGTTTTTTTTCTCTCATTCCAAGAGTAACCTTTTAAAGCCTTTATAATATCAGCCGTTCACCCTAGGAATACGTGAAATGAAATATCTCTGAATTGCTTCCAATGTAATCATATCTTTTCTCAAATAAGGAGACACAAAAAACTCATCTCACACTCAGATCATAATGTTTATAATTATTTTCTCAAAGTGCTGTGCGTCTTTGGAACACTCTTTCCCACGGAGCAATGGAGGCAGAGATTTTGAATTTTTCTTTTGAGGCACAGACGGAAGGTTCATAAACAACAACACAATCAAGGATTATCGAGAATGGGCAGCAATATGCAGTGTGGGGGGAAATGTAAACAGTGGTATCAAATAACACGGCTTCAGAACCTGCAGGAATATAATGCAAAATGGAATGATAATATCGATAAAATGTTAAGGGGGAATACAAATTGGCGGAGATCCAGAAGGTCTGCTTTGCTGGACCCTGCATCAACACACGGGCAAAGTGGTTCTCTAATGCACCCCATCCCAGCCATTTACTTAAAATTCAACACTAAAAGAGCGATAGAATCTTTACTAATCCCGATTTGTCAAAGGGCAATGACAAAACACGGGAAAGGATCGAGTAAGTCCCAACAAGTGGTGCACCCGTCAGAAGCATCGAGCATACCTGAGGCTGTAGCTACAACCCACTCTGCTCGTTCCAGGGATCCAGTAACTCACCAGGCCTTGGTCACTGAGTTCACCAAGTTATGTGAAATGATTGAAGCCATGATTGAAGAACCGTTCAGCCGTGGCTAGAGCCGCTCTCAGCCGTGCTCCAAAAACATGAGCAGCAACTTGACAGCCTTGGAAACAGAACAGACGATGCCAAGAGCCGAACTGCAGCGGCAGAGGCCGTGATCGATTCCTCTCAGGAGAGGATCCTCGCCCTTGAAGAACAGGTCTGCACCTTAACTGAACAAGATGACAACCTCGAGAACAGGGGTAAGATGACGAATATTGACATCGTCGGTTTGCTGGAGCGGACAGAAGGTGGTCAGCTGGTGAGTTATTTTTCAAGAACTGGCTGCAGTGATCCCTTCACTTCGAAACTGAGGAGGGACGGGTGAAGAGTGAGACAGTTCATCGGGTTATGGCGCGGTAGTCAGACTCAGACCAACGCCTTCATCCTGTCCTTGCGCGATTACATAGTTATGGGGACAAACAAAGACTGGTGGAAGCTTTCAGAACCCGGGGAAAGATCCGATGGGTTTAATTCACCAGAGCTCGGGATTATGGACTTTCAGGACTTTTCAGCGGCGGTGATTCAGGAAAGCAAATCTTTTGATGAAATGAAGAGAAGAGTAAGGGAACTCTGGATTCAGTATTCCTTACGGTATCCAGCGATGCCCTGAATTGATTTCAATGGATCCACGAACTCTTTTGACTTTCCAGAGAAAGCGAAAACTTTATGGACATTTTAAAGTAAGCTGGATATTTAGATAATCATGTTTCTCCTAAAAAAAAATTGTTGGATTTTTCTGGTATTAACTAGTATTAAATTATAGCCGGGACTGGATTGAGTACTCACTTTTAACTGCTTCATTAGTATTACTACTCTTTTTCTCTTTCTTTGCTTGTGTCTGGGGTGCAGCTCAAGCTGGAGGGTGTTACAAAGGTAGTTGTGATGACTAAGTGCCAACCGAAGGGCAGTTCAAGCCCGATTTTTGTTGTTAACTGCCCAGGATTCCATATTGGTAGCGGGCACAAGATAAAGTTTTGAGATATGCAAGCATCCCCAGTAGGCGGTAAATTCCCCAATCGAGTGTGATTGGCATTTTGGATTTTATTTCATTCTTTGTTTGTTTTTATGTGTTTAGCTTTGGAAAGTTTTGAGAGCTTTTTAGTTGTAGTAGTTTTAGGTGGTACAGTTTTTAGGCTCAATGAGTCTTTTTTTCATTAATCATCAGGGATGCATAATTCGATGTGAAACTCTAGAGTTGAAATGTTACTACAATGAGTTATGGATAATGATGTGCTTAAATGTTGTACCTGGAACATGAAGGGGAGCCATCTGCCAATCAAGAGGAAAAATGTACTTTCTAGTCTTCAAAAAGAGAGGGTGAATGTTGTCCAATTGCAGGAGGTGCATCTTGATGGCAAGGAACATCTGACGTTAAAGCAGGGTGGTTTGATCGGGTTTTTTTTTTCTCGTCTTTTAATGAAAGGAGTAGGGGAGAAGCCATCCTAGTGAAGAAGAATCTTCCATTTAAATGATTAGATTGCATTAGATACTCACGGGAGGATCATCATCCCCAAAGTCTTGAACTATGGGAAGTAATACAGTATTTTGAATGTGTATAACCCCCCACCCCACCCCCGGGTGCACAATCTTAAACTCCTGGTAGATGCTTTTTCCAAATTAAGTTATCTTTCATCGTGGCACATAATTGTAGAAGGAGATTTCAACTGTCTTATGGACCCACGGTGGACAGAGTGTCCAAATGTCCCAAATACCCTCGTTATGATGTAAGCAATTAATGGACTTGTGTGCAGAATTAGAGCTGATAGATGTCTGGAGGCAGATATGCCTCACAAGTAGGGATTTTATTTTCTCCTTTAACCCGCAGAAATGGCAGACGAGGGTTGATCTCTTCCCCATCCCTGCTGCAAATGTGTTGCTGGTCAAAGCACAGCAGGTTAGGCAGCATCTCAGGAATAGAGAATTCGACGTTTCGAGCATAAGCCCTTCATCAGGAATAAGAGAGAGAGAGCCTTTTTTGGGATGGCGTTTTTACAGGGTTCAGGGTGGGAGGAGGTGTAGTCCAGGTAGCTGTGGGAGTCAGTCGGTTTATAATAGATGTCTGTGTTGAGTCGGTCGCCCGAGATAGAAATGGAAAGGTCTAGGAAGGGGAGGGAGGAGTCTGAGACAGTCCAGGTGAATTTCAGGTCGGGATGGAAGGTGTTAGTAAAGTTGATGAACTGTTCAACCTCCTCGTGGGAGCACGAGGCAGCGCCGATACAGTCATCGATGTAGCGGAGGAAAAGGTGGGGGGTGGTTTTTTGGGATGGCGTTTTTACAGGGTTCAGGGTGGGAGGAGGTGTAGTCCAGGTAGCTTTTTTTTTGGGATGGCGTTTTTACTCTTCCCCATCCCTGCAACAATCTTAGATTCGGTGGCATCCTACATAATTGGGAATATTATCCCAATATTCTTGCCCCAGAAGTAAGATCGAAATAACATAAGATTATGTTGTATGCAGATGAGGGTCTTATGATTTTGTCAAATCCCACAGTTTCGGCAGCTCACATGATGTAATGTATTAATTCGCTTATCACCTTCTCGGGCTATAAAATTAATTTTATAAAGTTTGTGGCCATGCCTATGGGAGGTTTCAGGGAAATACCTGATGTTGAAGGCAAACCCTGGTTTCCCTTTAAATGGTCACGGGGGTGGTTTCCCTATTTTAGTATATTGATTACATCCATCTTTGATCATTTATTTAATGTGAACTATGTCCATTTGTTTGACAAAACTAAACAGGACCTTCAAAGATGGGATGCAGTTCCAACATCCTGGCTAGGTCGGATACCTGTTCTTCCAATGAATGTCCTTCCTTATTTGCTATACCCCGTGTGAATGCTTCCTTTGATGTTTCCCAGACAGATATTTAGGAGACTTAATGGCTGGTTTGCTTCTTTTATTTGGCACCATAAGCGACTCTTTATCAAGCTAACCAAACTGCAACTACCCCACAGAGTGTGGGGAGTAGGTCTCCCAGATTAAATGCTATCAATTAAGCTCTTTATTATCCTATGTTAGTGTCTGGGCCACTGAGGACTCGGTGTCAATACGGTTAGATTTTGAACCCTCTCAGACAAAGTGAACCCTTATTAGTCTGTTGTTCTTAAGCAAAATTACAACATTTATGGAGTATTGTCATAACCCAATAATTATCAATAAAGTTAAAGCATGAATGCCAATATGTCAGGTCGAGGGCAATATAGCCAAAACTATACTGTTTACCCCTATAATTGGTAACACCGAGTTGTCAACCGGGGATAATGGATTCCATGTTTAAACTGTGGGAAGCCACGGGTGCAACTTGCTTGAGTGATTTAGAATTAATAGAATCCCTACAAACAATCCCTTGGGCCCAACAGGTCGACTTCGACCCGCCCAGACCCATTCCCCTAGTATCCTATATTTACCCTGACTAATGCTTCAACCTACACATCCCTGAACACAATGAGTGATTTATCAATAGCCAATTCATCTAATCTCCACATGTTTGGGTCCTGGTGCTGTGAGGCTGCTGTGCTAACTACTGAGCCACCACGTGTTGTTTGACGGAGAAAGATTGACATCATTTGATCAAATAACTCGTAATAATGTACTACCCAGTAGAGACCTCTTCTGTTTTTTTAACCAGATCAGAAATTTGATTTAAAAAATATACCTTTAACAGACTCTCACAGATCCAATAGAGAGAAGTGGGTGCTTATTGCTTAGAATTCACTCGCTGCCAGTACCATTTATCATTCGTTGGAGTGTGTCCCCTCAGACGTGACTGTGCAGCTCTGTAATGTCTGCGAGAGAGATAGTTGGGGGTTCAGAACACCTCGGAGAGATGGGAGGATATTTGTGAAAATGCTCGAAGGATTTTGATCTGTAATAGGACCCATTCCATGCAGTTGAAAATTCTTCATAGTGTCTATCTGACCCCAGGCTGACTCTCAAAATGCGAAGTGGGATTATCTTCAGCCTGTCGTAAGTGCAGAATGACTACAGACACTCTTACTCATTGCTTGTTGTCCTGCTGCAGGCTTCATATACATTGGAGCACTGTGGTAGCTCTGATAGAGTAGGTATTGGGGACTGAATTGGAGATGGACCTAGTTTTTCTTTTCCTGGGCCTGCTCAGGGTACCTTACGCAGATGCACATGACGAAAAAATTGCATCCTTACTTTCTGTGCTAGAAAACATGTTCTGTTGTGTTTGATGTCTGAAAACCCCGGGTCTGTTGTGTCGTCATAAGTTCTTCATGGAGAATATCCCTTTGGTACTTCTCACCAGTATGATGCATTAAAAAAAACAGAGATTTATATAAGACATGGCAGCCCTTTTTGGATTACCACGATGCAGGTTTATCTGTCACATTAAGAAGGGCTTTTAAATAGCCATGGCTATATTGTCTAATGCATCTAAAATCCAGCAAGTAGCAATTATGAACATAAAAATGCGTATCAGTTAATGCTCTTGAAGAACGAGAGCTCTCGTTTTGTTATGCTGAGGTGTACTATTTATTAATTACCTATTGTTTATTTTTGTTTTTCTTCTATCCATTTTGTGTTTTTAACTTGTGTTGTATGTACATGCACACGAGTGCAATTTTGTTCAGTTATTTGAGTTGTGTTGTTATTGGGTTATTATAATATTAAAAAATCTCTTTTCAATAAGATTACTTTTTAAAAAAAAATAAAATGCTAACATTGAAAGACTAGATTCCCAATGAACTCTCATTGGAGCGACCACTCATGGTGGTTTACATTGAGGGTCACCACATCTCAGTTTGAGGAACTGAACCTGCGCTGTTGGCCTCCCTCTACATCACAAACCTGCCGTCCAACTAACTGAGTGGGAGACAGTGCAAAAGTCACAGACAGAAACAGTCACCGGGAAAGGGCAAAGGAAACTTTCATAACAATGAAAATGGTACAATTCAGATAACGGTCAAGATAACAGCTGAGGGTAAAAACGTTCTTTGCTCGAAATTATATTTTATAAAAAGACGTGTTAAGAAGCTGTCTTTGATTTAATATCATTAAGGTGGGTCAAGTGAAATAACCAGAATTACTAAGTGTGATTGGACATCTATAACCATAAAATGAGTGTAGATTTTTTTGTTTGGTCTGTTTAAAGCATGCTGACTGTCGTATGAAAGTATAAAGCAGATGGAATATATTGTTAGGAGTGTCCGTCCCCATGGGAAATGCCCTCAAACAGGCATTTGAAGAAAACTGGGGTAAAAGTGCCGGAGTGCCGTCTGGTCAATGGTGATGGGTAGGACAATTGGGCTGGTATTGAATGAGAGGAACACCATGGGTGGGATGGATAGCTAATGAGGTGAGTTCGATAAGATAGCACCACGAAACGAGCTCAGCTTTGTACCGACAATCCCTCTGTTACACTCAACGAAAATGAAACTGAGACAAATTACTGATTTATACAGCTCAATGTGTCAAAGACTCTGCAGTCCTCCCTCTCAGTTACAAAGCTGCAGGACAAATGTTCATTCAAGACTCTCCATCGCCTGAACTCATATTAATATTCCATTGACTCATAATTCTTCATAATACTGACCCGTATTGCATGATACTATCAAAATGTCTTCATTTCAGCATTCTGGAAACAGTGAACATATCTTTCCATGACATTTTTCTCAGTCTCCCCCACCCTGTCGCTCTCCCAAAACACACGTATTTACCGTCATATTTTTCTATAGACGGAAACAGGCCCTTCTGCCCAGCTGTTCCATGCCGAACAAAATGTCCATCCACACTCATCCAATTTCTCTGCCCTTGCTTTGCATCCTTTAATATTTTCCTATCTGTGTACTTGTTCAAATGCGTTTTCAATGTTGTTATTGTACGCACCTCAACCACTTCCACTGGCAGCTCAGTCCGTATGTGTAGTATACTCTGTGTAAAAAAGTTGCCCCTATGGTTAATTTTTATTTTATTCCTCTCGAAGCATTAACGGATTTTCTCTATTCCTTGATTCCCCAACCTTGCGAGAAAAAAAAGAAGCATTCACCCCTATGCACGACTCTCATAATTTGATAAGATCTACACTTTTTGTTGTGGTTCTGTTCGCCGAGCTCGGAATTGGTGTTGCAGACGTTTCGTCCCCTGTCTAGGTGACATCCTCAGTGCTTGGGGGTCTCCTGTGAAGCGCTTCTGTGATGTTTCCTCCAGCATTTATAATGGTTTTATATCTGCCGCTTCCAGTTGTCAGATCCAGCTGTCCAATGTAACGTCTGCAACACAAATCCCCAGCTTGGCGAACAGAACCACAACAATGAACACTCGAGCTACAAATCTTCTCACAAACTATCTACACTTATATAAGAACCCCCTACAGTTTCCTAGGCTGGAAAAAGATAAGATCTAACCTGTCCAACTTCTCCATATAACTTAAACCCTGTGACCCAGGAAACATCTTTGAAATTTCTTCTACACTCTTTCTAATTCAATAATATCTTTTCTAGAGCAAGGAGAACAAAACATAACCTAATCCTCCAATTGCAGCCCTACCAACATCCTGTACAACTGCAAGATAACGTCCCAACTTCTATACTCAATGCCCTGATGAAGACCTGTGGGCCAACAGCCTCCTTCACTGTCCCGTGTATCTGTGACTCAAATTTCAGACAACCGTGCACCTGATCTCTAATGTCCTTTGTTCCACTACACTTCTTAAGGTCCTCTCATTCATCATTAAACTCCGACATGGATTTGACTTTCCAAAATGCAAGACGTCACCCTTATCTATGTTAAACTCTACATGCTATTTTTCAGCCCACTTCCGCTGCGGATCAAGGTTCTGCTGCAATTTCTGATTATGTTCTTCATTGGATCCCTCCTATTTTAGTGTCATCTGCAAACTTATGAACCTTGCGTTGTGCACTTGCGTCCAAATCGTTGATATAGATAACAAACAGCAATGGGCCCAGCACCGACCCCCGAGGCACATCTTTAGTCACAGGCCTCCAGTCCGACAAGCATACCTCCACCAGACCCATTTGCTTCCTAACGCCAAGCCAACTGTGTCGCCAATTTGCCAGATTACCATGGAGTCCATATGATCTAACATTCTTGAGCGGCCTACCATCTGGAACCTTATCAAAGGCCTTACTGAAATCTATTTAGAATATATCCGCCACCCTGGCCTCGTCAACCTTCCTGGTCACTTCCTCAAAAAACTCGAACAAAATTTGTAAGGCATGATCTGCCATGCACAAAGCTATTTTGACTGACCCAAGTCAAACTCTGTCTTTCCAAATGCGCACACATCTTAGCTCTTAGAACCTTCTCAAGTGGTTTACTGAAAACAGGTGTGAAGCATACTGGTCTATATATTTCCCAGGCTTTTCTTTGCAGCCCTTCTTGAATAAGGGCACAACATTTGCTACTGCCCCGACTTCCGGGACGTTGGCCCCTGAACTGTCTTCTCTCGCCTCTTGCAGTGCTCTTGGATATATCTGGTCAGGACCAAGAGATTTATCTGACTTTATGCATTCTAATATGTTCAACATCACCTCTACTGTGATATTACCGGTGCCAAAATATGACAAGTAACTCCAACCCCACCCCCTCCCCCCAACCCACCCCCATAGGTCACAGATCTTCATGTCTTTCTTCGTGGTAAACACAGAGGGGAAATTGAGGAACTCGCTCGTCTGTTGTGGTTTTTCCACATGAATGCCCACTTTGGATTTTAAGGCGTCCTATTTTCTCTGTAGCCGTTCTTTTTATTTACTATACTGAAAGCACATCTTTGGATTTGCCCTATTTTTCTCAGCCAAGGCAATGACATACTCCCTTTTCGCCCTCCTGATTTCCTTCTTCAATAAACTCCTGTACCTTGTATCCCATGTGTCTCTCCAGAGACTCTATTGATTCCAAATGCCTGAACCTGAGCCGCGCCTCCTTTTTACTGGTCAGAGCCTGGTTATCTCTTGTCATTCAGGGTTCTCTCTTCCTGCCTCACTTTCCCTTCACCCTCACAAGAACATATCGATCTTGAACTCGAGCTATCTCACTTTTAAAGGCATCCCATTTACCAGAGATCCTTTTGCCTGGAAGCAAGCTAGTCCAATCAACGTTTGCAAGTCCCTGTCAAATACCAACAAAATTTGCCTCGCCCCAATTTAGAACTTGAATCTGTGGACCAATTCTGTCCCTCCAATAACTATTTTAAAATTAATACAATTCTACTCACCCAAAATGCTCACCACTTTACCTCCGTAACCTATCCTGCCCTATGTCCCAACAGTAGGTCGAGTTTGTCCCTTCCCGAGTAGGACCCTCTACAAACTACTTGTGGAAACTTTCCTGAACACACTTACCTAATTTCTTTCCATCTTAATCCTTAAACCTCTGGAAGTCCCAGTCTATGTTAGAATAATTAAAATCACCTATTATGATAACCCTATTGCTCCTGCAAGTCTCCTCAGTCTCCCTGCATATTTGTTTCTCTAATTCCCATTGATTATTTGGAGGCTTATACTGCAACCACGATAACAGCACCATCCCTCTCTTACTTTTTTGCACCATCCACAAAAGCACACTCAACATTATCTCAGTTATTTCATCTTGAAATACTGGAGTGGTATGCGCCTGAATCGGAACTATTAGTATTGAAACTGTTTCAATTTACGTCTCTCCCTCCCAGTGATTTTCACACCCACAACACCCCTTGTCAAGGTGCAATGGAAATATAAAGCTGTAAATGGATGGGAGCTGCACATCCTGTCACTGCCAGCATTGGCTGCAAGTTTCCCCACACTGGGCAGTGACCTAACACAGTGTTACCGAACAATGCAAAAGCCTCGGGTTATATATGAATGAACCAGTGCGGACTGCACAGCTCCCCACGCTGGACATTTAGCCCAGGATTATAGATCATGCATTGGTGTGTACTGCACAGAGTTCCACTCTGGACATTGCTGAGTTGCATTCAGCAGTACGCTAACTGGATCTACACAGTGCTCCATACTGAATGTACAATGGATGGGCTGGCTATGTGAGTTGGATTGTGAATGTGAGAGAACTAAACATCTGGCAATGTCTTTATTTTGTGTTTTCATTCTTGTGATTGGACCCTTCAAATCCTGAGTCCTCTGATTAAACCCGACTCTCTGGATGAGTGATGGTGACTGTTCTTACCATCTGGGTCTGCTACACGACTTACAAATGGAGCAGAGGCTGCAGAGCGGGGGTCTCAGTAAAATGGCAAGAGGGAATCATTATCAGATCAGCCGTGCTCTTACTGAATGGAGGAGCAGCATTGTGTGGACCAGGAATGCAACTTACTCATCTACTTATGTTTGTATCAGGCAAACTTCTCTTCTCTCGCAGTGCCCAAACCTGGTGGGAGTGAGTCACCTCCTGCTGTCCCTGTGTAACAGGATCCTGGGGCCTCACAAGTCTCCAGATTTCCTAGTGACAGTCTCAAGCAGTTGAGTGACTCCCTCCTGTTCCTTTGTTCCAGTCTCGAGCAGTTGAGTGACTGACTCCTGGTCCGGTGTCCCAGTCTCGAGCAGTTGAATGACTGCCTCCTATTCCTGTGCCCCAGTCTCAAGCAATTGAATGACTGCCTCCTGTTTCTATGTCCCAGACTCGAGCAGTTGAGTGACTGCCTCCCCTTCCTTTGTCCCAGACTCGAACAGTTGAATGACTGACTCCTGTTCCTGTGTCCCAGACTCGAACAGTTGAGTGACTGTCTCCTGTTCCTGTGTCCCAGACTCGAGCAGTTGAGTGACTCCCTCGTGTTCCTGTGTCCCAGTCTCGAGCAGTTGAATGACTTCCTCCGGTTCTTGTGTCCTGGTCTCGAGCAGTTGAGTGACTGCCTCCTGTTCCTGTGTCCCAGTGTCGAGCAGTTGAGTGACTGCCTTCTGTTCTTGTGTCCCAGACTCGAGCAGTTGATTGACTCCCTCCTGTTCATATGTCCCAGACACGAGCAGATGAGTGCCTCCTGTTCCTGTGTCCCAGTCGTGAGCAACTGAGAGATGCCTCCTGATCCCAAGATTGTGAAAATAGATGTCCTCCTCTTGCTCCTGACTAACAGACTCCAATCGCTCTCTGCTCACCTGCTGCTCCTGTGGAATGGAGTTGAGGGACTGAATGGCATCTTCACGTTCCTTCCAGCTTCTCTTGACTATAAGCGTTTCTCTTGTTTCTGTAAAATATCATCAAAATCTGAATGATGTATTTTTGTATTTGTCTCTCAGTCATTGAGCAAACAAACTGACTGACAGAATTCAGAACCTGGATAGCCTCTTCCTGTTCCTGAGTTATACACTCAAGAGTCAACAGAGTCTCAGAGATGTACAGCACGGTAAATGACCCTTCGATCCAGTCGTCCATTCTGACCAAATATCCTAAATTAATGTCGTTCCCCTTGCCAGCACTTGGCCCGTATCCCTCAAAAACTTTCCCATGCGCTAACCCATTCAAATGCCTTTTAAATGGTGTAACTGTGCCTGTCTCCACGACCTCTTTTGGGTGCTCAGTTCATAAACACAGCAGTATCTCTTTGAAAGTGTTGTACCTCATTTCCCTTTATAAATCTTTCCCCTCTCACCTTAAAACTTTGTCCTGTAATTTTCGACTCGTCTATCCTGGGGTAAAGACATTGACTGTTTACCTTATCTATGTCACTCATGATTTTATAAACATCTTTAAGGTCACCCCTCAGCCTCAACACTTGAAAATAGTCCCAGCCTATTCTCCCTGTAGCTCAAAGACTCCAACGTCGGGAAAATTCTTTTAAATCTCTTCTGAACGCTTTCAAGTTTGACATCTTTCCGACAGCAGGGAGACCAGAATTAAAGGCAATATTACAAAAGTGGCCAAACCAATGTCCTGTACAGATGCAACATGTCATGCAAACGCATAGACTCAAAGCACGCGCCAATAAAGGGAAGGTCACCAAGTGCCTTCTTCACTACGCTGTGTACATGTGATGGTACTTTCAAGGAACGGAGAACCTGCACCACCAGGTGACACAGTAGCTCACTAGCTATCATTGCTACCTCTGAGCACAGCGATCTGGGTTTAATTCTATCCTTGAATGACTGCCTGTGTGGAGTTTGCACATTCTCCCCGTGTCTGCTTGCATTTTTTCCGGGGGCTACGTTTTTCTGCCACAGTACAACGATATACAGGCAAGTGTAGATTGGCCATGCTAAATTTCCCCAGGTACCCAGGATGTGTGGGCGAGGTGGATTAGCCATGGGAAACGCAGGATCAGAGTGATAGGGTAGGGGTTTGTCCAGTAGGACACTGTTTAGAGAGGTTGCCTGGATTGGCCTCTTTCCTCACTGGAGGGATTCTATAATTTCAATGGAGTTATCTTTGACTTGTAACTTTCAACAGAAACCTACCTACATTTCTTGCCCTGATTTCTCTTGACAAAATGCAACACCTCACATTTATCTAAATTTAACTCCATCTGCCACCCCTCGGCTCAACTAACCAAGATCCCATTATATTCTGAGAGATCATTCTTCACTGTCGACTACACCACCAAATTTGGAATTATCTACAAACTTACAGACCATACTTCATATACTCAAGTGCAAATGATTTGTTTAATTAACAAAAGGCAATGGACTCACTACTGATCTTTGTGGCACAACACTGGTCACAGTTCAATGAATAAATATCCACTGTCACGCCCTGTCTCCAATTGTAAAGAAAATGTTGGATCTAAATGGCGAGCTCTCCATGCTAACCAGTCTACCATGTAGAACATTTTAGTTTTCTTACTGAATTCCATAAAGACATAAATTCCACTCTCGTGCCTTCATTACTCAACTTCATCACTTCCTCAAAACATTCCACCGAGTCAGTGAGACGTGATCTCAAATGTATAAAGCCCTCTTCAATCCTTTTCTTTTCAAATGCATATACATCCTTTCCCTCAAAACCCCCTCCAACAATTTAGTCACCATTGACGTCAGGCTCACTGATTTATAGTTAACTGCTTTTTCCTTACTTTCGTAAATGAGTTAGCAGCCCTCCAGTCTTTTGACATATCACCTGTGGAAACCAATGATACAAATATATCAGCAAAATTCTGAGCAATCTCTTTCCTAGCTTCCCACATACTTTTGGGATACAACTGATCAGGTCTCTGGAAGTTGCTCACCTTTATATATTTTGAATGTCCTATATCGCTTTGTAATATTGATACTTTTCAAGATATCACTAAATATTTCTTAATTCTCTGGCTCTTCTAAACCCTTCCATATTAAATACTGAGGAGAAATACTTGTTTCTAATCCCTCCCATCTCGTGTGGTTCTACACATAGATAGGCTTACTGATCTTTAAGAGGCCCTATTCTCTCCCTAGTTAATCTTTTGCTATTAAAGGATTTGCAGAATTTCTTCAATGCCTCGTTAACCCTATTTCTAAAGCCATCTCATGCCCACATTTTTCTGAACTGTTTTCCCATTGACTATACACTTACTGCCATTGTACACCTCTGGGGATCCACTTGATCTCAGCTCTGTTCACTTAACATATGCCTCCTTCCTTACCTTGACCATAAACTCAATATATCTAGCCACCCAGCACTCCCTGCACCTACCAGCCTTGCCCATCTCACTAATAGGAACCCGTTGGCTCTGGACTCTCTGAAAATATGTTTCGATGGCCTTGCATTTTCCAACCATCCCTTTAACTGTGAATAGGATATCCCAGTCAGCCTTTCACAGGGCTCACCTAACACTTTCAAAATTGGCCTTAGTCAAAGTTAGAACTTTAATGTTTACATCAGGTCTTTCCTATTTCACTAGTGTAATACTAATATTTAAGCGTAACAGGCTTGAAAAGTTAAATAGACACTTCCTGACCCTCTGGAACAGGCTTGAGAGGCTGAATGACTTCCTCCTTTTCCTCTGAAATAGACTCAAGAGGCTTAATGGCCTACTCCTGTTCTTCAATAACACACTCGAGAGGCTTCATGGCCTCCTCCTGTCCTTGTATAACAGACACGAGACATTAAATGACACAGCAACCCATGGATTATGAGCAGCCGGTAAACTGTTTGTGATATAGGCCCATTCCGTCTCAGTTATAGAAACACAAACAACACAATGTACTCCAGGTGCCCTCTCAGTAACATCTCATACAGCTGCAGCGACACAGCTCTTTGTTCCGAATGATACTTTTGACAAAATGTGCCAATATTCCAGCTTTCCACCTTTCAAGTAGCAACAGTCTAATATGAACTGAATGGTCTTCTCTTATCCCTCTGTAAGAGATCCATAGGGACAGAATGGTTTCGGCCTGTTCCTGAGCAGCAGTCTCAATGCTCTGTCTCAAGGTTATGAAAGGATTTGATAGCAGGACATTAAAACCAGGAGTAGCCTCACACTGGTCAATAAGTACCATACTTTATATTCAGGTATCTATAAACTTGCCCAACCGACTTTTTTTGTGCAGCCAATCCGGTATTTTATAACTACTTCCTTTCATAAACAGAGTGGATCATATATAGACCCCTGCAGTGTTCTGTTAATACTCTCATATACAAGGCAAAAACGATAAAAAAGATTGAGAGGTTTATGGTGCAACCCTCAGTCACCCTCATCCATTCCATCCAAACCCAGTACAGTGATATAAAAAGTGATGTATGGAACTGGTTAACTGAGCCTATTTGTCAGTGACTGTGGTTAATGCCAGTCTCGATGGATTCTAATTATCCCAGTGGAGGGGTTCCATCTTTTAATGATAAATGGGCACCGTTCATTGTGTTATTCCATAACATGAGCGGGAGCATCACCGACAATACTGACAGGGATCAGCAGCTCCAGAGAAAGGGGGAGGAGAGATCAGAATCTGAGAGCATTAGACTGGAATGTTCCAGCAATGGACAGGCGCTTATCCGATTATGTTTGGTATCTTTCTGCATTTGATTGGCTGTCATTATCATGGCGGATCTATTACGCTCTTCTCTTTATTCAATATTTTTATTATCCCTTCCTGGCTATCGTTGGTGTTCCTGGTAAGCGTCACTTTCCAGACATTGTTTTCTATAAACCAATTATGACTGTATTATTATTCTTTCATATAGTCTAAACTTCTTGCCACTATTATTGTTCCTGTTGAAACTCTGAATCCAGATATTCACTCTCCAGACCACTACTAACTACATCAATGATCGTGTTCGGTTACTGTCTCGCTCTATGCTCTGGCAGTGTTATTCACGGGTCTCTATGTTGACCTACTCAGTTCCAGCGGAGAACCACAATGCATTGTATCATTGCCTTTGTTATATAAATATTAAGAGCATGGAAGTCACTGTCTGCTGTACTGGTTCCAAATTCCATTTCCTTCCACTGTTTCCATCCCATCCCTGGCCAACACCTGCGGCTGAAGCACGCAAGTCACAAATGTGGGACATCCCTTTGACCATGAGCTGAATCTTGTCACCATTCCCTGATCATTTCTAACTTGAAATACTCACTACTCCAGGATATACCTCACTGGTTTATTGCATCTGCTGTTTGAATCTTGAGCTTTGAAGTACAGTCTTAATGAAGCCAATAATCTGCTGCTGATACTCGTGGCTTCAATCCTGCTGAAGCAAATCTGATTTGAACTCACACCAAACCCCCATCCATCTGTCATTCATGTGCACGCCGATGTATATTGCTGTTATGTCTGGCAATGACTTTATTTAAACATTCTCAAACACTTTACCTCATCTGTCCATGAAACTTCTCTCGTTCTCTCTGTTGATTAACAAAAAGCCTGCCTGTTGTTCATAATTAAAATAGTTTCCTCCATGTGAGTTCCTTCTCAAACAATGCGTTTCGCATTCAACCACTCCAATTGCGCACGCACACACTCTCTCTTTCAGTCTCTGATGAACACATACAAACACACACACACACACACACACACACACACAGAGCAAACCTTCCCACTGTAGGCAGTAATCTGTTGCGAGTATAGTTAGCATATTCTCTCGATGCTGGACAGATGGTGTAGTTTACTGAGCAACACACTAGCATGGCCTGCACAGCTCTCCATGCTGGGCTGTCATCTTGTCCCAGTTTATGTTGTTTGTGGTGTTCTGTGAAGCAGATTCAGAATTTGATGTAACAAACCATTTCAGCTAATCTGACAATGTCTTTATTCAATGTTCTCATTCTTGTAATTTTACTCTCGAAGATCTCACTTCTGCAGTCAGTCCCACTGCCCTGTCTTTTCCCCCATATTTCCTCAACACCTTTTCAGTTAATTAACTGTCTGTTTCTGTCTTTACTGTGAACCTCTCTGTCCCTCTGTACCTTTCCCTGGCCTTGCTTTTTGGCTGAAGAAGGGCTCAGGCCCGAAACGTCGGCTCTCCTGTTCCTTGGATGCTGGCTGACCTGCTACGCTTTTCCAGCAACACATTTTCAGCTCTGATCTCCAGCGGATTCCTGAAGAAGGGCCCATGCAAGAAACATCGATTCTCCTGCTCCTTGGATGCTGCCTGACCTGCTGCGCTTTTCCAGCAACACATTTTCAGCTCTGATCTCCAGCATCTGCAGTCCTCACTTTCTCTTTGGGTTTTGGCTCCCTAGTGTATTGAGTGCTAGAATTGTGTAGCTCAGAAATAATGAAATGGGATGTGTCAAGCTGTTGTTCACTTCCCGATATGCCCCACGTGATAATCCATAAACAGGGGTGTTTCAGAAGTCATGAGACACATCCTTGTAAATTTGTCTGTACATGTGTTTGCCCCTCTCAGGTGATCTTACTATCAGTAACACGAGGAAGCCCCTTGGGTAAAGGACCAGGCTTCTAAATTGTATGACAATGCTGTCACTTTTTTTAAAAAAAATGTTTATTTTCTCCTTTTTTGTAGTTAGAGATCTTAAAGGCCATACTGCCTACTGAAAACCGCTCAAGTAAACAACTTATGAGGCTGCTATCAGCTGCTTGGGGTCACAGAAGGGTTGGAAGTTTTAGTAACTTATCCCTCGATGCTATTCTCTCTGAAACCTCACTTGATACTGTTTCCTCCTGGATTGGAGAACTGTATGCAAGAATGTATGTCTGAATGTGGGGGGGTATTCAGATTAGATTGGATTACCTGCAGTGTGGAAACAGGCCCTTCTGCCAAGAAGTCCACACTGACCCGCCGACGAGCAACCCATCCAGATCAATTCCCCTATATTTACCCCTTTACCTACCACTACGGGCAATTTAGCATGGTCAATTCACCTAACCTGCACATTTTTGGAATATGGAAGGAACCCAGAGCACCCACGCGGACACGAGGAGAATGTGCAAACTCCACACAGACAGTTGCCTGAGGTGGGAATTGAACCTGGGTTTCTGGTGCTGTGAGGCATCAGTGCTAACCACTGTGCCACCATGCCACCCACGGTGCCATCCTGTGTTGAGGTGATGTTAATAAATTGGAACAGTTCATTTGTAGAAGGTACTGTATCCGTCATTCAGTTAAGGTTTCCAATTGTTAAGTTATTCTAAATTCATCTTCATTTTGTGTGGATTTTCATTAGAGTGTTTAAATATATTGTGTTTTGCTTAATGACTAATAGCATCACATCTGGAACTCCCATCTCACATCTACCTTTAAATTAAGAAGAAGTTGGCATCCAAGCTACCTTCTTAAAATAGTGTGAGACAGTCTGGTTAGTCTATAGTAAACTGGAGACTTTTGTCTGGTTTTAATCGATAATACCAAATTGGGTTTAGATCTACAATCCCTACAGTGTGCAAACAGGCCATTCGACCCAACAAGTCTACACCGACCCTCTGAGGTGTAATCTACCTAGACCCATTCCTCTACCCTATTATTACACATTTACCTCGACTAAGTCACCCAACCCACACATCCCTGAAAACTACGAACAATCTAGCATGGCCGATAAACCTGATTTGCACATCTTTGGGTTGTGGGAGGAACCATAGTATCCAGAATAAGCCCATTCATACTAGAGAGTCTGAACCATGAGGCTATTGGGTTCAAAGGTAGCATATGATAGTTGTTAATGACTTTTGTTCTAGGTGTTGAATTCGGTTGGTTTAAGCAATGTTTTGTGTGTAAAGATTCTTTCAGTCACTGAGAGTTCTCTGGGTGTGGAAGAAGCGAAGTTGGGGGGTTTACAAAAGGTAATGAAGACAAAGCTCTAGGAATTGACAGACAAGCTGGAGTTGGGGTTGTGTTTGTCTGTGAGAAAGTGAGAGATAATTACAGCTATAGCTCGGCAATTACATTTGGTGGAACCGCCATCAGACTCTTTGGAAATGGCTAGAATTCAATTTCAAATGAGGCAGCTTGAACATGAGAAGGAATTGAAACAGTTTGAATTATGCTGAAAAGTAGAAATAAAAGAAAAGGGAATGAAAAAGAAAGAGAGAAACGGACAGAAAAAAAGCAGAGAGTTTCAAATTAAACAGTTAGCAATTAGAGAGGAAAGTTGACATGGAAGGCGGTGATGAAGGTAGACGGTTGGCGGGATGAGGAGGATAGTGAGGTTGAACAACCCTATTGTAACCAATGGCCTGGGGGAGTTCTGTATAAATGCATCCAGACATTATCTAAATTTGACGAGAAGGATGGGGAAGCCTTTTGAATTTCGTTTGAGAAAGTGGCTGAACAAATGCAGTGACCAGTGACCATGTGGATTTAGTTGATCCAAACAAAGCTGGTAGGTATTTGCATCCCTATCAGAGGAGGTATCTGGCCAGTATGGGATGGTGAAGAAAGCCATCTGAAGTGCATATGAGCTTGGGCCAGAAGCCGAGAGACAGCATTCCAGGAATCTAAAAAAGGGTCCCTAGTTAAACGCACATTGAGTTTGAAAGGATCAAACAAAGTAATTTTGAAAGGTGGGGAAGGGTATTAAAAACAGAGCAAACCTATGAAACTCTTAGAGAGATTTTTATTTTGGAGACGTTCAGCAATTCACTTCCTGCAGTCGTGAGAACTCGTGTGGAAGAGCAGAGAGTTACAATGGCAAGGTTAGAAGCTGAAATGGCTGATGTTGCTGACTGAGTTCAGAAATCAAAGTTTGGTTTCTGTGATGGATTGAGAAGAATGTGTGAGATCTTCTTAAAACATATCCCTGTGAGACTAAAGTTTACTGGCATAGGCCGGGAGTAGCAGGTAAAGAGATTAGGGCATTAAGAGGTACAAAAGTATGTAACTCTTTTTTTGCTGAGATATGAGGAGCTATATCATTCAGAGGGAGTATTGGAGAGATGAGGAGTGCTCCATTATGTAATGTGTGGTTGGAGTGTCCAGTGCAAACATCAACAGATTTATTCTACAATGGGGAAGGAGTCCTTCAGCTTGGTGTTGGCGTTACAACATTTCAACATTTTAATTGCGAATAACATATGTGAGACAAATCTTTATCACTGACCATAACCCCTTAAGGTCTTGGAGAAGTTTAGGGAGAAAAATACCAGTCTGTTTCGATTGAGCTTATTATTGCTGCAATTCAGTTTGAAATTTTACAGTTGATAGGGCGAGAAAAACTACGTTTTGACACTTTGTGGAGACTTGGATGAAGAAAGACAAAGGCATTCTGTGGCAGGAGTAAAATGACTGAAATCGGAACTCGTTGTGAACATTTGTATGCTCAGAGTCAATGTAATGCATATGCATTGCAGGTTACTAATAGAGGAAGATTAGGAGGTCTAAAATGTGTCCACCTTTGTATATTGATGGATTATTTTATTAAAGATGGAGTCGTGAGAATACTGTCTGTAAAAAGTTTATTTTCTCTTGGTTTTTTTTTGAAGAGAGGTTTTAAAGGCAGAGGTGAAGAACTGCTGTCTGAAAACAGTTTAAGTAAATAACTGAGAAAGCCTTTAGGTTTCATTAAAACGGTGATAACAATGGAAGGGCAGTAGCCTAATCTCCCAGACCAGGGTTTCTCGTTTTGTTTTTAGCTGCAGCATTCAGAAGCTGCTGGGGATCCCAAAAGGTTTGGAAGTTTCAATACATGATCCCCAGCTGCTTTTCTCTCTGAGATCTCTGTTGATGTTGTTTCCTCCTGGATTGTGATACTGCCGTAAGGATCTGTATTTGAATATATCTTTGTGCCAAGCGGTGTAAACCAAGAAGGTACGGTATCTATTGTTTGTGTAAGTGTTCCAACATATAAGCTATCCCAAAGCATTCTTTTCTTTGATTGTATTTTAACTAAAGCATTTTAATAGATTATATCTTGCTTAATATTGCATGGTTTGACCAGTCACAACATATCTGTAAGGCATACTTCCCATCTATATTCAAAATAACGAAAGGTTTGGGTCTAAACGGCCTTCTTAAAACATTTTTGGGGGATCTGGTCTGGTCCACAACACTTGTAGCCGAATGGGTTTGTGGCTGACGCCTGTAATGGAAAATTTACTAGAGGGGCGGGGGATGGTTTGCTGGAGGATGTGCTACGAGCTGCCTCAGACATTCAGGGAGTCCTGAGGATTTGGTGACCCAATTCTGGATGGAGCATGGGGACTGTAGTTAGACTTTCTGGGTGTGTAACATGAACACCAAATAGAGCAGAGGCTTCAGAGATGGGAAGCTCTGAAACCACGGGGGTGTGTGTGTGGGGAAAGAGATTTGCTGTATCCACATCGGGTTTTCCAGGAACAGCTTCCCAAGCTTCACTTAACCCAGGAGCAGAGTGTGAGGGGACCCTGACAGAACAAAAAGCTGGTCACAGAGCGGTGTCACCTCCTTCAACACGACCTGCACCTTCACACCAGGGGGAGGATGGTGGTGCCAGGGGCTGTTAGGGTCACTGTTTCATTCAGATTCTATGATACAGAACTTTCCAGGCAGGACTAGTTGACATATCCATCATTTCCCAGTATCTCAACATCAAGGTCACCATTCGGTGATGGAGGATATATATGGTGGATGAAGTAACTAGATTGTTTCTCCCACAGCAGGGAGCTGCCGGATGTATCCAGTGTAGTGGGATTCCTGATGGTGAATATTGCATCTGCAGATATCCATGTCTATGGGGAGAAGTAGAGGAACTGAAGGAACTCTCTCTCTCTCTATTAATGTTACAGTGTATCCATGCACAGTACATCATGTTGGTGAATACTCACTGTCCTGGAAGCAGTCACAGCCTCTTCAATCAGAAGCAGTCAGCCATTCCCATCGTCATTGGGTTTCCAAGTAAGGAGAAATGAATATATCTTGGATAAAGGCCGTCCCCTTGATGCACTTTTCAAAATACCATCCCCACCACCAACCAACCACATCAAAGTATTCCATGTGTACGGAGAGCGATGGGGTCACTTGGAGTGTCAAGGAGCAGACGATCAGGGATGGAGCAAAACCTCCCCTGTCTAAACGGCTCTGAGTGAACCCCCCCCAGTACACAGTATCATTATGTCCTGTAATCCCTCTCCATTTCAGTAACATACCGTCTTCCATTATTCCTGTAAATGGAATGACAGGTTATATCATGTTAAATTCCACCTTCCAAATTATTATCTATTGTCTTTACTTCTCTGAATCTATTTGCAGACTCTCCACTCTCTCTTGATAATTTAATCTCTTGCTTATCACAGCGACCTAGCAATTCTTTGAAGAGGTGACAAGTAGATTAGACCAGAGAAACCCAGTAGATGTGGTCCATCTAGACTTCCAAAAGGCCTTTTATAAGGTGCCACACGGGAGGCTGCTGAGTAAGATGTGGGCCCATGGTGTTCGAGGTGAGCTACTGGCATGGATTAAGGATTGGCTGTCTAACGGAAGGCAGAGAGTTGGGATAAAAGGTTCTTTTTCAGAATGGCAGCCAGTGACAAGCGGTGTCCCGCAGGGTTCAGTGTTGGGGCCGTAGCTGTTCACGTTATACATTAATGATCTGGATGACATTCTAGCAAAATTAACAATTGATATGAAGCTAGGTGGACAGGCAGGTAGTACTGAGGAAGTGGGGTGGCTGAAGAAGGATCTAGACAGTTTGGGAGAGTGGTCCAGGAAATGGCTGATGGCATTCACTGCGAGCAAATGCATGGTCTAGTACTTTGGAAAAAAGAATACAAACATGGACTACTTTCTAAGCGGTTATAAAATTAATTAAGCCGAAGTACAAAGGGATCTGGGAGTGCTAGTCGAGGATTCTCTAAAGGTAAACATGCAGGTTGAGTCCGTGATTAAGAAAGCGAATGCAATGTTGTCATTTATCTCAAGAAGTTTGGAATATAAAAGCAGCAATGTGCTACTGAGACTTTATAAAGCTCTGGTTAGGCGCCATTTGGAGTACTGTGTCCAGTTTTGGTCCCCACACCTCAGAAAGGACATACCAGCACTGGAGTGTGTCCAGCGGAGATTCACACGGATCAAACCCTGTGTAAGTAATGGGTGCAGACAATGGCATGCTGTCCTTCATTGTAAGATGATTCGAGTACATAAGTAAAACCATCTTCCAGCTTTTGTAGAATCTTGCTGAGAGAGCATTTGGAGCACTCTGTACAGATTTGATGTCCTTTGTAAGGAATGATTCGCTTACCACAGACACCGGTGATGGTAACATGAGGATAGAGTGAATAAGCTGAGTGTTTAATCTGTAGAGTGTGAGAGACGAAGAAATGGTAATGATGAAACACGAGGAGTGGTAACGATCACTTATTTCCAAAAGAGACATTGACAGGGAGAGAAATTCCATACTTTACCCAGGATTGATTGGTTTGATTTATTGTCACGTGTACCTCAGTACAGGGAAACACTTTATTTATGAGCAGTGGAGGCAGATCTTAGTAATCATGGCCAGACAGATCATAGGGTGGAAATAGACTTGGACAGAGTAAGGCACACAGGTTACACTGAACAGGACATGCACTAGACAAGATCAACATGAACAAGATCACAATTACTTGAACTTAGAGAGTCCATCCATCAGTCTACCGTGACTTTCCTAATAGTTTATATACCTAAATTAACTCTCCCCACGTTATTGTACAGTCGGCGTGTGAACCCGTACTGAACGTTATGTTGCTCACAATCCCCAACAGCAGCCACAATCCCTTCCATCTGAAACAGGTAACCATTCCCACCAGCTTCCACCCTACACAGAGAACACCAGGCTGGCTTCTCGGAGATGGAAGGTGCCTTCTTGTGACTTCACACATATGGCTTCCCTCCTCACCGCGAGAAAACCACGTTAAAGTCCCACGTGTGTATCATGGCAGACGGAGCTACGAGGAACAACGTGGAGCAGTCTGTCTGTGCAGCCTCTGCTCCACTTGGTCATCATGTTAGAGCATCAGTTAGGAGACAGCGAGGACTGTTGATGCTGAAGATCAGAGTAGACCGTGGTTTGCTGGAAAAGCACAGCAGGAGAATCGACGTTTCGAGCATAAGCCATTCATCAGAAATCAGCGTCAATTACCTCATTCTGCCCCCATGTAAGTCTATTGAGGTGGGAATGGCCTCCTCCTGTTCCTGTGTAAGTGACTCAAGGGACTGACTGGCTTCTTCCTCGTCCAATTGGACAGAGCCAAGGGCCTGCTTGGGTTACCCCTGGTTCCTGTATGACAGCTCGATGGGCTGACTGGTGTGATGATGCTGTAGCTTTAAGTGGTTATTTTGTTCTGGTTTCTTTTACGAGAGAGATTGAATGACCGTTCCCAAGCTGGCTAGTTAGGACCACTTGAGTAAACAACTAGTGATACCTTAGGTTTATTTTAATGCAGATGGAATGGGTGTGGCCAGCTCTCACAGACTAGGATTTTTGGGTTATGGTTTCTCAGTAACATCAAAAATTATTGTGGTCTGCACCGAGTTGAAAGCTTTAGTGAATGTCTCCTGGCAGCTACTCTCTATGGATTTTCTCTTGGTGCTGTTTTTAAATCCTGAATTGGAGAAATATTTGTGTCATTCAGTGTCTGAATATTCGTATTTGCCAAGGGCTGTGTTCATGTGATTTTCCAGTATTGGAAAAGTTCATTAGTAATAGTTCCTAGATCTATTATTCTGTTAACTCGTCCAATATAATTACGTTATTCTAAATTCTTCTTTCTTTGGTTTTATATCATCTACAGTGTTTAAGTAAATGGTGTTATGCTTCACACCGAGTTGTTTGACCAGTCACATTGCATCTGGGACAGACACTTCACATTTTCTTTAAAACAAGAAAACATTAGAGTCTAGGCTACTGCCTTCAAATATTGTCGAGGGGCTCTGGTGTGGCCCATCACACTAGACTCCTTCTGTTCCTGAGTAATAGGCTGGAGGCACTGAATGGGCTTTCCCTGTTCTTCTCCAATAGTGTCAATGGGCTGAACGACTTCCTCATATTCCTGTGAAACCAGTGTGAGGTGCGGAATGACCTCTTATTTTACTGTGGCAATGTGCAGTGTCAGACAGTCTTTTATATGAATGTTGCGAACTCTTTAAAAGCACAAGCCTCAATGGAGTCCATGTCTTGCTGCACATGGACACAGTCCAGTTCAGAAGCTGACAGGGGCATCAAATTATTCTGAACATTGTGGTATCCTCAGTGACCATCCCCACTTCGGATTTATGGCGGGGAGGGTGGGGGTTGGGAGACATTGATGAAGCAGCTGAAGATGTTTGTGAAGAGGAAGTTACCCTGAGGATTTCACACAGAGGTGACCCAGGACTGAGATGATGAACATCTCCCTTTGTGCCATATTTGACTCCAAACACTGGAGATTTTTCTCTGATTCCCATTAAGTTCAGATTTGTTAAGCTCCTTGATGTCAACAGAAGCCTTGATATCAGGGCCAGTCATTTTTACCTGACCCCTTGTGTCAACCTCTTTTGTTCATATCAATAGGCCATGGTATAGGAGAAGCAAGGGTTTTCTTCAAACAGATGGCATTGAATGTCAGGATTTCTCATCTCAAGCGTGTTCAGGGAGCCAGATGACTGAAAGTTTTTGAAGAGGAGGTAGATGGAGAATGACCTGTCTGAGAGTTGAGGGCGATGAAGAATTGGTTATGAAAGAGGATTTGAGACCAAGAGTAGATCAGCCATGATCTTAGTGAAGGGCAAGGCAGGTTTGAGGAGTGAACGACCTGGCCCTGTGTCTGATGTTCTCACATTCTGTTATTGGAAAGTTAGTGGATGTTATTTTCATGAATGTTCTGGTATTGAATGTTGCCGTCAGGGAGACCAGCGGATTTTGTGAGCCATCTCTGGGTGAGGTATGGGGGCTGTATTCACAGTGAATCTGGGTCTATAATATGACCAACAAATGGAGCACAAGTTGCAGAGAGGGAAAGCTCAGTAAAGAGAGATGAGGGTCCTCTTTCATACCCAGCCTGGATTTTACAATTACATTTCACAAATCACCTCAAAGCGTGTGAGACAATCTTGAAGGGCCGAATGGTCTCCTCTGCTTCTGTGCAAAGTTTATAGCAGTAAGTAGCCTCCAACTGCTCCTGTCTAGCAGGTTTGAGGGACTGAATGGAACACAGGAACATGGGACTGAGGAGCAGGAGTGGGTCATTAGACACTTTGAGCCTTCACCAAGCACTAAGATAGTAACTGATCAGGTTGTGGTCTCAGTCCCACTTTCCTGTCTGCGTCCCATTATCCATGACTCACTTCTCTGACAAATATTTAACTAACGCAACTTTCAATCAATGTGAAAATAGAGGCACGATAAACTTCCAGTGAACAGGATTCTGATTTGAAAGGTACTTTCAGAATTTTTTGTCATCCCTCTTATAGAATCAGAGAGTCATACAGAATGGGAACAGACCCGTTAGTCCAATCTGTTCACTCCGATCAGATATCAAATCTGATCTAGTCCCATTTGACAGCATTTGGCCAATATCCCTCCTCATTCAGATATATTTTAAATGTACGATTGTAACCGCCTTCACCACTTCCTCTAAAAGCACTTTATGTACACACAACCCACTCTCTGTGAAACATTTACCTTCAGGTCCCTTCTAAATCATTCGCCCTCTCCCCTCCAACCTATGCTCTGCTGTTCTGGATTCCCCTACTCTGGGGATCTGAGCGTGGCTGTTCAGAATATCCATGTCCCTGATGATTTTATAAACCTCTATAATGTCACTCCTCAACCTCTGATACTCCAGGGGGAAATACCTCAAACTAATCAACCTCTTCATGAAGCTCAAACCTCCAGTCCTGGGACATCTGTGTAAGTCATTTCTGCAGAAAACTGAGTTGTACGCAGTATTCCTAAAGTGACCTCACCAACATCCTGTACAGATACAACATGCCACCACAACTCCTATACTCAATGCTCTGACTGATTAAGGCAAATGTGCCACATGTGTTCAGCACCACTCTGTCTACCCGCGACTCCACTTGCAAGGAACAATGTACCTGCAGCCCTATGTCCCTTTGTTTCACAACACTCCCCATGACCTGACCATTAAGTGCATAATTTCCGCCCTGATTTGCCTTCCCAAACTGCAAAACGTCGTATTAATCTAAATTAAACTTCATCTGTCACTCCTTGCCCATTTGTCCCATCTATTTGTGGTTTTGTTGTACTCTGAGATAATCTACTACACCACCTTTCTGATGTAATCAGTAAACTTACAAACTATAGTTCCAATATCCACATCTAAATCCTTTACATAAATGATGAAATGCAGTGAACTCAGTATTGATTCTTACAGCACAGTGCTGCTGACAAACCCCCAGTCTGAAGAATATCCCTCTTTCTTCAAGACAATTGTGACGAGCTTCTTCTGTATCCCACGTGACTGAAACTTACTCATCTGTCTATCAATCAGAATAAAATACTAGCTATGAAGAGAGGCTGAGTAATTTAGGTTTATTTTCATGAGAAAAAAAGAGATTGAGGGGGGACCTGATTGAGATTTACAAAATCATGAAGGGTATAGACAGGATGGATAGAGACGAGCTTTGAAGATGGACGAGGGCGATCCAGTAAATGTAGTGTACCTGGACTTTCAGAAAGTTTTTGATAAAGTTCCACACAGGAGGTTAGTGAGTAAAATTAAGGTGCATGGTATTTGGGGCAAAGTACTAGATTGGATTGAAAATTGATTGGCTGATAGGAAACAAAGGGTAGTGATAAATGGCTCCATTTCGGAATGGCAGGCTGTGACCAGTGGGGTACCGCAGGGATCCCTGCTGGGACCGCAGCTTTTTACAATATAGGTTAACGATATAGAAGATGATATCAGCAATAACATTAGCAAATTTGCTGATGATACAAAGCTGGGTGGCAGGGTGAAATGTGATGAGGATGTTAGGAGATTACAGGGTGAACTGGACAAATTAGGTGAGTGGGCAGATGCATGGCAGATGCAGATTAATGTGGATAAATGTATGGTTATACACTTTAGTGGCAAGAACAGGAAGGCAGTCTACTACCTAAATGGAATCAATTTAGGTAAAGGGGTAGTACAGAGAGATCTTGCTGTTCTTGTACACCAGTAAATGAAGGCAAGCATGCAGGTACAGCAGGTAGTGAAGAAGGCTAATAGCATGCTGGCCTTCATATCAAGAGGGACTGAGTATAGAAGCAAAGAGGTGCTTCTACAGCTGTACAGGGCCCTGGTGAGAGCACACCTGAAGTACTGTGTGTAGTTCTGGTCTCCAAATTTGAGGAAAGACATTCTGGCTACTGAGGGAGTACAGCGTAGGTTCACGAGGTCAAGTCCTGGAATGGCGGGATTACCTTACACTGAAAGACTGAAGCGACTGGGCTTGTATACCCTTGAATTTAAAAGACTGAGAGGGGATCTGATTGAGACATATAAGATTATGAAAGGATCGGACACTCTGGCAGCAGGAAACATGTTTCCGCTGATGGGTGAGTGCCGAACCACAGGAGACAGCTTAAAATACGGGGTAGACCATGAGGAGAAACGTCTTCACCCAGAGAGTGGTGACTGTGTGGAATGCTCAGCCCCAGAGGGCAGTGGAGGCCCAGTCTCTGGATTCATTTAAGAAAGAGTTGGATAAAGCTCTCACAGACAGTGGAATCAAGGGTTATGCAGAAAAGGCAGGAACAGGATACCGATTAGGAATGATCAGCCATGATCATATTGAATGACGGTGCACGCTCGAAGGGCTGAATGGTCTACTCCTGCACTTATTGTCTATTGTCTATTGTCTATTGTCGCTTGTCTATTTTTCCAGGGTGAAGGATTCAATAACGAGACATCGTGCTTTCAAAGTGAGAGGTGGAATCTTTAAGAGGGATACATGCGGTAAGTACTTCACACAGAGGGTGGTGGGCGTTTGGAACGCGTTGCCAGCAGAGGTGGTAGAGGCAGGCATGTAGATTTATTTAAGATGCATCTAGAAAGATGCATGAGTAGGTGGGGAGCAGAGGGATACAGATGCTTAGGAATTGACCAACAGGTTTAGACAGTACATTTGGATCGGCTCAGGCTTGGAGGGCGAAGGGCATGTTCCTGGGCTGTAAATTTTCTTTGCTCTTTGTTCCTTAAATGAACACCTGGCTGAAGTCCATATAGACAATGTCAACCAAACTGCCTTCATCAATCTTCTTTGTCATCTCTTCAAAAAACTCAACCAAATTAATGAGACATGATTTCCCATGCAGAAAGCTACGTTGTCTATCCCGATCAGCCCTTACCTTCCCAAATATATGTGAATGCTATCCCTCAGAATCCCCTCCAACAACTTACCTACCACTGACATCAGGCTCACCGGTCTATAGTTACCCGGCTTTTTGGGTCACTGTTTCCTTTCTAGTCCCACTCCTCCACTGCTCACAACAAATGTTCAATGTAACCAGGTCGGTGATATGGTCGATGATATCAGTCTCAGACTGGGTCAGGGTCAGTTTTAGGCACAAGTCAGGCTAGCTTTTTAATCTGCTCAAATAGCACATTTATGATCCAGAGCAATGTTACTCCAACTATGGTGGAAAGATGAATGGCAAAGTGTTTGGGTATTTCAAATATATAATCAATATTTCCCTTTCGAAAAACACTGACACACACACACACACAATCTCTGCAATTTTAACTTAAAAGAACTTTGTCCAGATAGAATTGGAACTCATGACAAAAGGAAACATTGCGAGATTGTCCAAAACGTTATTCTGCTTCTGAAGATATTGTACTCACTCAGCTGCTAGCAATGGGATTTCATCCTAGGAGAGTTGGATTTGGATGAATTCCCTTTGCTTTAGGCAGTGAGTAGATTCCAATGAATTCTGGTCAGGGATCACCCAAAGGGTAGCACGGTGGTTAGCCCTGCTGCCTCAAAGCACCAGCGCCTTGGGGTCGATTCCAGCCTTGGGTGACTGACTGTGCGGAGTTTGCACATTCTCCACCTTTCTGTGTGAGCTTCTAAATGGGTGATCTAGTTTTCTACCAGACAATTAGGTGGATTGGTCATGCTAAATTGCCTGCAGTGTTCAGGAATTTCTAGGTTATGTGCATTAGTCTGGGGTAAATATAAGGGAATGGGTTGGGAAGGTTGGTATGGACTTGTTGGGCCGAAGGGACTGTTTCAGCACTGCAGGGATTACATTAAAATATGAATGGTAACGATGACTGTAGAGATGTATTTTTAGCTCACACACAGCGCAGTGATGAGGAATAATGAAGGAGAGAGAGTTCAATCGGCTGTTCCTTCTCGGGCAGATGACATTTTCTCCCTCTCTGAGTTGAATCACACAGTAATGTAATTCTGTCCCAAACTGGACCATGTGAGGTCTCCTTGTACATTGTCCAAACTATGTCTCTATCACATTCCCTGTTCCATGTCGGTGCATCATTGCTGCTGTCATACACGAAGCCATACCCTGAGCAGAAAATGGTCTCGGTCGATTTGAAGATATGTTTATATTTCCCAGCGTCATTAAAAAATAAAAGTGTTTAATTTATTGAGAATACCTGTGTTAAAATGAATGCATTTTTTACAAAAATACAGAAATTGCTGGAAAAGCTCGATAGGTCTGTCAGCATCTAGATGCCTTTTATATGATGTAGTTGTACCAGCCTCCACCACTTCCTCTGGCAGCTCATTCCATAAGCACACCACCCTCTGTGTGAAAAGGTGCCCCTTAGCCCTCATCAAAACCTTTCCTTTATCACTTTCAAACAATGCCCTCTAGTTTTGGACACCCCTAACCTGGGGAAAAACCCTGACTCCGCACCCTATTCATGACCGTTCTGATTTTATAAACCACTACTGCTGCGAAATGTGACGTCAATCAACACGAATGGCTGTACTTTCACTCATCCTGGGCCTAAATTCTGAAATGCAATACTGACACCTCTTCCTTCTCCATCAAGTCACGATTCTAAATCCATTTTAATCAGTTTGTTCAGATATATCATGAGACATTTCTGTGGGCTTTATACCTAGATCTTTGTGCCCGGAGGTAGGGACACTAGCATCACTCAGCAATACCCACAAAGCTGTAACAAAATTCTCCTGTGTGTTTGCTCATCAGAATGTCCTAACATGATGTGACATATCTCTGCAACAGGCAGGACTTGAATCCAGGCCTTCTAGTCCAGAGCTACAAACACAACCACCCAAGTTCAGGAATTGGAATCAAATCCAGAGGTTTGGCTCAGAGACAGGGACAATACCCACTATACTACCATATCCAGATTTTGAGTCATATTTTAATGATCGCTTTCAGCTCGGTGTGGATTTTCCACAATCAGGTTACCATTACTGAACTACAGAAAACACTTTGTATTGTTAAACAAATGCAAGATATTTGTCTCAACTGTAGGATATTGACTGTACATGGTATGCTATCGAAATTAACTATCGCCATTATCTGTAGTCTGCAATATTAGGGAAAGAAATCCTGCAGACACACTCTGCACAATGAAGGGGCTCAAATGGATATTTATTACTGAACACCAAATTTCTGGTCCCAAAACACCGATCACTGTTACCCACCTCTAACGTGCGACTTCCCTCTTCCTAAAATCATGAAATGATACCAGGCCGCTGATTACTGTCCAGCCTCTCCTCCCCACTGACTGTGTCTGCAATCCGTCCCTCCTCCCTCTAACCACACAAGGCAAACCAAACTCAGGGTCTTTGTGAAAATCAAGGCCGGAGTGTGCAGGCCTCCTGGAGAGGGGGAGGGCATTTTAAAGTTGAAGGGGGAGGGGGAGGTGACAGTAATATCACACACTGGGCTGAGGGGTGGCAGATGGAGTTTAGTTTGGATTAATGCGAGGTATTGGATTTGGTAAATCAAACAACAGTAGGATCTATACAATTAAACGCAGGGCCTTTGGCAGTGTTGTAGAACAGAGACCTCGGCCATCAGGTATAATTCTTTAAAATTTGCATCTCATATAGATAGTGTGGTTAAGAAGGTGGTTAACACACTTATCTTCAATGGTCAGACCTTTGGGTATCGGAATTGGGACATCATGTTGTGGTTGTACAGGACATTGGTGAGACCTCTTCTGGAATACTGTGTCCAGTCTGGACATCCTGCCCGCTCATTCCATAGGCACACCAGCCTCTGGGTGAAAACACTGCCCCTTAGGTCTCTTTTAAATGCTCCCCTCTCACCCTAAGCCTGTGTTCTCTAGTTTTGGATTCCCCCCCCCGCGCCCCCCCCCCCCCGTACCCTTAGAAAATACCTTGACTATTCACTTTGATATTATTGACCTTGATATTATTAAGCTGGAGAGGGTTCCAAAGAGATTAACCTGGATGTTGCTGGAAAAGGAGGGATTGCGCTCCAAGGGGAGGCTGGGTACACTGGGATTTGTTTCACTGAAGAATATGAGATTAAGCGGTAACTTTACACAGGTTTATAAAATAATGAGGGGTACAGATAAGCTGATGGGTTGATGTCTTTTCTCTCGAGTTGGGGATTCAAAACTGAGGGATTTTTAAGGCCTGGTGAAAAAGATTGACAAAAGTTATGAGAGGTAATTATTTTAGACAGAAGCTGGCTTGTTTGTGGAATGAACTTCCAGAAGAACTGGCGAAATCAGGAACAGTTACAATGTTTAAAGGACATTTAGGTCAGTACATGGATAAGACATCAGTTTGGATGGTGCTGTGAGCAGCTGCCCTCTCCCTCCCCCTCTCTGAATGAATCCCTGTTGGTTTTCACCCTCTGTCAATGCCTGTGCAGTGGCGTGTGGAGGCCAGTAGAGGGAGGCATTGCATTACTTTCAGCACCGCAGACACAGCCAGACCTGCCCCACACAAATGCACACACAGTAATTGTTAGGGAGCAGCATAGATCCCATCTGGTAATTTAAACTAAACATAAATAAATGCTCAACTTGACTTGTAAACTGTTAAAATATGAGTGACAGAGGACTCCCAAATTCTACTGTTTAAACAAAAACATCTACTTATTTTTTCACTCTGAAAGTGAACATTTTACATCAACTATTCACAACTCTGAGAGCCCATTTATCTTAACTGCTTTTTACCCGACTTCAACTCTACAGACATTTCAACAGACATTGATGAAAACTACATAAACGAAATTTCAAAACCACACAGCAGCTGTTGTTTCATCTGACTTCACACCAATATTCCTTTTTCCCATCTTTCCTGGGAAGACTGGCTCATGTTACCGGATGCTATCGAAATGTCGACATTTCAGCATTCTGAAACCTGGGAACACATCCTTCCATGACACTGTCTCTCAGTCTCCCCTTCTCTGTCTATCCCCCAAACCCTTCCCATGTGGTGATATTTAAACTGATTCCCCTGCCATCTCTCTCTGTCAGTGATGTTCACACCCACAGCACCCCCTTGTCAGGGCACAATATAGATATGGAGCTGTAAATGGGTGGGAGCTGCACATCCTGTCACTTCCAGCATGGGCTGCAAGTTTCCCCACACTGGGCAGGGATCTAACACAGTGTTACTGAGCAATGCACTGGGGTGGGGTACACAGTCCTATATGCTGGGAGGGTAACTGCTCCTGGGCTACAGATCAATGCACTGGGGTGGTGTACACAGTCCTACATGCTGGGAGGGTAACTGCTCCTGGGTTACAGATCAATGCACTGGGGTGGTGTACACAGTCCTACATGCTGGGAGGGTAACTGCTCCTGGGTTACAAATCAATGCACTGGGGTGGGGTACACAGCCCTACATGCTTGGGAGGGTAACTGCTCCTGGGCTACAGATTAATTCCCCAGTTATCACTGCACAGGTCTCTGTGCTAGGAAGACTATGGTTGAGGTTTATATATAACACAATGATGTGGGATGTGCAGCTCCCCGTGCTGGATGGATATTTGTTTCAGGTTTACACATTAGTGCCCTGCTGTGGTCTGCACAACTCCCTGCGCTGGAGAGATATATAGCCGGGTTTAATTATCAATGCACTGCTGTGATCTGCACAGCTCCCTGTGCTGGATAGATATCTAGTCTGGGTTTATAGATCAATGCACGGGCGTTGTCTGCACTGCTTCCCAGGCTGAATACTTGCTGGATGAACACAGCAATCCAGGCAGGATCAGGAGGTTTAGAATTTTATGTTTCTGGTGTAACCCCTCCTCAGGATTCTTGCAGAAGGATTGCACCCGAAACATAGACTTCTCCACCTCCTGATGGTGCCTGGCTTGCTGTGTTCTCCGAGCTTCCTGCCGTCTACTTTGGGCTCCAGCATCTGCAGCTTTTCTGTCTCTATCTCAGTTTCCCAAACTGGACAGATGTCTAGTCTGCGTTTGAAGGTCAGTGCCCTGACATGATCTGTGCAGTGTCCCACACAGTACAGATTGCTGGATTGTATTGAACAGTGCAGTGGATGAATCTGCACAGATTGCTGGGTTGTACTGAGCAGTACACTGGCCTGGTCTACACAGTGTTCCACGGAGAACAGATATCTCTCCTGGGTTGATGGTGTCTGGGCTGGTTCTGTGAGGTGGGATGAGAATGTGGTGTATCGAACTATTTCAGCTGATCTGACAATGCCTTTAGTTACCATTCCTGTGATTGGACACTCCGTATCTCACCTCATTAATGTTACAGTGTGTCCAGGCACAGGATATCATGTTGGTGGGGTGAGTAGGGGGGAAAGGCAATGGACAGGTCAAGGGGTTCCCCGGAACATTCTGTCCCTGACATTCTATAACCGACATTCCCCGGAACGTTCTGTCCCTGACATTCTATAACTGACACTCCCCGGAACGTTTGTCCCCGACATTCTATAACTGACATTCCCCGGAACGTTCTGTCCCTGACATTCTATAACCGACACTCCCCGGAACGTTCTGTCCCTGACATTCTATAACTGACACTCCCCGGAACGTTTTGTCCCCGACATTCTATAACCGACATTCCCCGGAACGTTCTGTCCCTGACATTCTATAACTGACATTCCCCGGAACGTTTTGTCCCCGACATTCTATAACTGACATTCCCCGGAACGTTCTGTCCCTGACGTTGTTTGTTTGTGAACGGCCGGACGTCAGTGAATTGAGCAAACGATAAGACCCCGAGGGAAGAGATCCCGTTCCAGGGAGAAGGAGACACTGTTCCGAAGGCCCCTCAGGCAGTTAAAGGGGGGAATACATTTTCCCTGGGTTTACATTTCTTCACGACACAGGATCGACCACAATTTACACCAAAATACAGAAATTCCCTAACTTCGTTTGTCTTCAGGAAACTGGGAGAGAATCCTTCAGGACAGCAACGTTTCCACCCACTTTATTAGGAACTGGGAAGGAGTGATCTGTGTCTGCTCTGGAGTGATCGAGTGTGTGGGAATGTTCTAGAAACCATCTGTCCTTATGGATGTGTCTCTGTGTGTTTGGGGAGGGAGGGTTTCTTGTGGTTTATGTCACATTTTTGTCAGTAATTCCGACCTTCCCATTTGTTATTCCAGCTCCAATTATTTTCATAAATCCCTGAATACAGGGACACATTTGAAAATCTCACTGGGTCCCCAATCAAGCAGGTCCTTTTGCCTCCAGGCTGATGGATAATGGGTTTGTTTTCCTTCCTCACAGTTAACGTAGTGACCATCTACATCCTGCTTTATAAAGATTGTGGATTGTCTCCATGTGTCAGACGTTACCTGGGGGCCATGGCAGCGGCGGATCTCCTGGTCATTATCCTCGACCTGATCCTGAGACACATTCCCATTGTTTATCGGGAACAGTTTTATTTCCTGTGGGACTCCGTCCCCGTGTGTAATATCCATGCCGTCCTGCTTTATGCAGCCACTGACAGCTCTGTCTGGTTCACCGTCACTTTCACCTTTGATCGGTTTGTGGCCATTTGTTGCCAGAAGCTGAAAAGTAAATATTGCAGTGAGAAAACGGCGGCTGTGGTTCTGGGAGCAGTGACTGTGCTGAGCTGTTTAAAGAACATTTCCTGGTATTTTATGCTCACGGCTCGGTATCGGCTGGGGAACGCCCCCTGGTTTTGTGATGTAACATACGCTATTCTATTCTCCAGTGTCTGGGTCACAATCGAGTTCCTCCACCACATTCTAACCCCGTGTGTCCCATTTCTCCTGATTCTGCTGCTCAATGTTCTCACCGTCAGACACATTTTAGTGACCAGCAGAGCCCGCAGGAGACTCCGCGCTCACACCACTGGGGACGCTCAGTCTGACACTGAAATGAGAAACCGAAAAAAATCCATCATTTTACTGTTTGTGATCTCGGCCAATTTCATCCTGTTATGGTCAACGTTAATGCTGTTTTCTATATGGTACCGGATGTGGGATATTGTGGATACCACTCTGTATCTCGATCTCTATGTGCAGGAATTGGGCTTCATGCTGCAGCTCCTCAGTTGCTGCACAAACACCGCGATTTATGCCGTGACCCAGACTAAGTTCAGGCAGCAGCTGAAGAATGTGCTGAAATATCCCTTCCCCCAAATCCATCCATCCATCAAATTCCCTCATTAATCACACCATCCGGGATTTTCTCATTTCAGTTCAGTGTTTCAGTGATGAAGCAGCCTGTCGCTATGGTAACAGACTGAGGGGAGCGCTGGTTTGTCCCTCCTTATCCCACAGGAGGGTTACAGGGAAACATTTCAATGTTTCTCACAACTCAGGGGCCAGTGAGAAAAGGCACCATCCCACTGACTGTATCCATCACTTCCATTTGAAACCAATAAAAATGCTGATTACAGCGTGCCGAGCAGCAGAGGGACCGATGTTGTTGTGTGTCCTTGTGTTGGAGAAGCTGGACTGGAGAGAGACAGACTCAGCCCCAAGTCCTGGTCCTCAGGGAAGGGGAGGGCAACGCGCCCTGAGCTCAGGAGCTGGGTTTAACTCCCTCTGTCCCCCCCAACTTCAACCCAGCCTCCCCATTTCCTCTCCCCTACACTTTCTCCTGAATTCTCTCTCTCTCTCTCTCTCTTTCAGCACACACACTCTTTCTCAACCCTCTTCTCATTCCCCTCTCTCTCACACAACCCCCCCTGCCAACCCCAGTTTCTCCACCTGCCTCCACTTTCCCTCTCCTCCCTCTCTCTCTCGTGCCGTCGCAGTCTCCCTCCCACAATTCGATCTCTCCCCCATTTTCCCCAACTCCCACATTTCACCCCCACGCCCCACATGCAGCCTCACCCCCCAAACATCCCCAGTCTCTGGGTCAGAGGGAGAGGGAAGGACCAGGGAGGCAGAGTATGTCAGAGAGAGAGTGAGGGAGGGACAGGAGGGAGAGCGATTCAGTCAGAGGGAAACGGAGGAATGTGGGGAGAGAGAGAGAGAGAGAGACACTGATTGAAGGGGGTCAAGAGTGAGAGATGGGGGATATAAAGTGAAGAAGCGGGGGAGAGAGAGGGGGGCAAGGGAGAGATAGGGTGAGATGGGGAGGACGAGAGATGGGACGGAGGGAGGCGAGGGAATGTCAAGAGTGAGGGAGAGGGCGAAAGAGGGGATGGGAGAGAGAGGGAGAGCAAGAGAGGGGGAGGAAAAGGGAGAGGGAGAGGGCGAGAGAGGGGAGGGAGGTAGGGGAGGGAGAAAGAGGGGAGAGGTTGAGAGCGGGGAGGATGAGACAGGGAAGTGAGGGAGGGGAGGGCAAGAGAGAGGAGTACGAGAGGGAGGGAGAGTGAGAGAGGGGAGGGGAGAGACGGGGAAGGGCGAGAGACTGGAGTGCGAGAGAGGAGGAGGGCGAGAGAGAGGAGGGCGAGAGAGGAGATGGCGAGAGAGGGGTGACTGAGTGAGGAGAGGGAAGGGAGGGGAGGGCGAGAAGGGGGAGGGCGAGAAAGTAGGGAGGGCGAGAGAGGGGGAGGGCGAGAGAGGGGGAGGGGGAGAGCGCGGAGTGCGAGTGAGGGGAGAGGGAGGTGAAGGCAAGAGGGAGGGAGAGGGCGAGAGAGGAGAGGCCAAGAGATGGGAGGGAGGGAGGGGTGTGCAAGAGGGAGGGAGACAGTGAGATAGGGGAGTGCGAGAGAGGGGGAGGGCGAGAGAGGGGAGTGCGAGAGAGGGGAGTGCGAGCGAGGGGGAGGGGGAGAGAGGGGAGTGCGAGAGAGAGGGAGAGGGCGAGAGAGGAGAGGGCAAGAGAGGAGAGGGCGAGAGAGGGGAGGGAGGGAGGTGTGGGTGAGAGGGAGGGAGAGTGCGAGAGGGAGGGAGACAACGAGATAAGGGAGTGCGAGAGAGGGGGAGGGTGAGAGAGGGGATGGCGAGAGAGGGGACGGCGACAGAGGGGAGGGAGGGGTTGATGTGGGAGGGTTGAGGACGAGAGAAGGGAGGGAGAGAGAGGAGGGCGAGAGAGGGGTGGGAGGAAGGGAGAGGGCGTGAGAGGGGAAGGAGGGAGGGGAGGGCATGAGGGAGGGTGAGGGTGTGAGAGGGGAGGGAGGGAGGGGTGGGCGAGAGAGGGGTGCGGGTGAGAGAGGGGAGTGTGAGGGGGAAGGCGATAAAGCGGAGGGCGACAGAGGGGAGTGAAGGAGGTGAGGGTGAGAGGTAAGGAGAGGGCGAGAGAGGGGAGGGCAAGACAGTGGGGAGGGGTTAAGAGGGGAGGGCAAGAGGGCGGGAGGGCAGAGAGAGAGTAGGGAGGGAGGGGAGGGCGCGGGAGGGTAGGGAGGGAGTGGAGGGCGCGAGAGTGCAAGAGGGAGGGAGGGGCCCAGAGAGGGTAGGGAGGGAGGGGAGGCCACGAGAGGGTAGGGAGGGAGGGGAGGGCGACAGAAGGGTGAAGGTGAGAGAAAGGAGCACGAGAGAGGGAAAGAAATTGAGGGCGAGAGAGGGTAAATGCAAGAGAGGGGAGTGAGATAGGTGAGGGCGAGAGAGGGGAGAGATGGGAGGAGGCTAGAGAGGAGGGCGAGTGAGGGCAAGGAGAGAGGGAGGGCGAGAGAGGGGAGGGAGGGAGGGCGCGAGAGAGGGTAGGGAGGGAGGGGAGGGCGCGGGAGGGTAGGGAGGGAGGGGAGGGCGCGAGAGGGTAAGAGAGAGGGAGGGGCCCAGAGAGGGTAGGGAGGGAGGGGAGGGAGACAAAAGGGTGAAGGTGAGAGAGAGGAGGACGAGCGAAGGGGAGGAAATTGAGGGTGAGAGAGGGTAAATGCAAGAGAGGGGAGGGCGAGACAAGGTAGAGAGGTAGGGGAGGGCGAGAGAGGGGAGTGAGATGGGGAGGGCGAGAGAGGGGAGAGAAGGGAGGAGGCTAGAGAGGAGGGCGAGTGAGGGGAAGGAGAGAGGGAGGGCGAGAGAGGGGAGGGAGGGAGGGGAGGGTGAGAGAGATGAGGGAGGGAGGGGAGGGTGAGAGGAAGAAAGAGGGTGATGGGAGAGGATGGGAGAGAGGGGAGCACGAGTGAGGGGGAGGGCAAGAGAGGGGAGAGGGAAGGGACGACGAGCGGGATGGATAGTGCAAGAGAAGTGAGGGAGGGTGGGGAGGGCGATAGAGGGGAGAGGGAGGGGAGGGAGAGGGGGAGAGTTTGAGAGAGGGGAGGACGAGAAGGGGGAACAGAGAAAAGGGGCCAGAGAGAAGGGGACACAAAAAGGGGGGTCAGAGAGAGGGGACAGAGGGGACATAGAGAGGGGGACAGAGAGAGGGGGGAGTGAGTGAGGGTGTACAGAGTGAGGGGGACAAAGAAATGGGACAGAGAAAGGTGAACAGAGAGAGGGGGAACAGAGAGAGGGGGACAGAGAGAGGGGCACAGAGAGAGGTGGGACAGTGAGGGGAGCACAACGAGAGGGGCACACAGAGAGGGGTGACAGAGAGAGGGGGACAGAGAGGGGAGGACAAAGAGAGTGGGACAGAGTGAGGGGGACAGAGAGTGAGGACAGAGAAAGGGGGACAGAGAGAGGGGGAGAGAGCGAGGGTGTACAGAGTGATGGGGACAGAGAGATGGGGACAGAGAAAGGGGAACAGAGAGAGGGGGAACAGAGAGAGGGGACAGATGGAGGGGGGCAGAGAGAGGGGGATAAAGAGACGGGACAGAGAAAGGGGAACAGAGAGAGAGCGACAGAGAGAGGTTGTTATATGTGTACCCCTCTATTCTATAGGTGTGATCCCCTTTTTGGAGCCAGTCAGTTTGTTTGCCTTTCGGCTGAGCAACTGACCCAATCCCAGGGCGCTGGGAGACATTCCGGAGACCAGCCCTTATACCCTAGCCCCTGACTCCGCTGCTCTATAGGTACGTTCTCTTTAAAATCCAGTCTGCCTCCCCTCTGTGAGACTCCGAAATAGAACAGTACGTCTTTCAAGACCTGACCGTCGCGTGGCGGACCTCCGCTCTTAACAACCGGTCTAACGCAGACGTCTGTACGGAGAACTCCCCGGACGAGAGACCCGACCGGCCCAGAGACCGACCCTAATACCCCACCCCGTCTATTCTTACCCGTGGCAGATCGAAACAGTCCGAGACACACAGATGAGGTAGCGAAGGTTTATTCAAACTTGCAAGCTTGGGTGCTTTCCAAAAGAGGCGCACCCCGAAGTGTTTACAACAACAATATTTATACTTTATTTTTCCCGCTCATGCATGCAGTGTAACAATTCTATTGGTGAAGGTGCTCCCCACTTCTCCGTGCCAACTTCTTGTTATCTATTGTAATGCAGTGTCCTGTTTTTCACAGATTCAATGTTTTTGCAAATTCACGCACAGCAGCTTACACCTGTTTTTAAAGTTAACAATTTACACTCAGTCTCAACAGTTAACCCTTACTCGTTAACCCTTACTCAACTGCAGAAATTACATCACCCATATCAAGAGGGGTGACAGAAAGGGAAGGGCAGAGAGAGGGACGGGGAGACAGAGGGTGGAACAGGGGCACAGTGGTACAGAGAGTGTTAGGAAAGAGGGAAAACAGAGAGCAGGGGTCACAGGGTGCCATAGATGGGGGTATAGAGACATGGGTGACAGAGAGAGGTCGGTCATTGAGAAGGGGGACGGAGGCGGGGTGGTGGGGGTGGATAGAGGGAACACAGAGAGAGAGGGGGACAGAGAGAGGGATAGAGAGAGGGGGACAGAGAGAGGGGGACGGGAGGGACAGAGGGAGGGGGCAGAGAGGGGGGAAAGGGAGGGCTGTGGATAGAGAGAGTGGGGAAAGAGAGGGGGAAACAGAGAGGGGTCAGAGAGAGGGGATTAGAGAGAGGCGGGACAGAGAGAGGGGGACAGAGAGAGGGACAGAGAGAGAAGGGGACAGCGAGAGGGGATAGAGAGAGGGGTGACAGAGAGAGGGGGACAGGGAGAGGGGTGACAGAGAGAGAGGGACAGAGAGAGGAGGTCAGAGAGAGGGGTGACAGAGAGAGAGGGACAGAGAGAGGGGTGACAGAGAGGGGGGCACAGAAAGAGTGGTAACAGAGAGAGAGACGGACAGAGAGAGGGGTGACAGAGAGAGGGTTGACAGAGAGAGGGGTGACAGAGAGAACAGTGACAGAGAGAGGAGGACAGAGAAATGGCGTACTGAGAGAGAGGGACAGAGAGAGGGGTGACAGAGAGGGCGATAGAGAGAGAGTGAGAGAGAGAAGGGTTTGACAGAAAGGGGGTCAGAGAGAGGGGAGACAGAAAGGTGGACAGAGAGGAGGGCAGAGAGGGGGGAGATAGAGAGAGGGGACAGAGAGAGGGGGGTCAGGGAGAGAGGTTTGATAGAAAGGGGGTCAGAGAGAGGAGAGACAGAAAGGTGGACAGAGAGGGGGACAAACAGGGGGCAGAGAGGGGGGAGATAGAAAGGGAGGACAGAGAGAGAATGCAGACAGTGAGGAGGGACAGAGAGGGGGATACAGAGAGTGACAGAGAGAGGGGGAACAGAGAGGTGGGGAACAGAGAGAGGGGGGACAGACAGACGTGAGGACAAAGAGACTGGTATCAGAGAGAGGGGGGACAGAGAGGGGGGATACAGAGAGTGACAGAGAGAGAGGGAACAGAAAGGTGGGGAACAGAGAAAGGGTGGACAGAGAGAGGGGGCAGAGCGAGAGCGGCAGAGAGAGATTGGTACAGTGAGAGGGGGACAGAGAGAGGGGGACAGGGAGAGAGGTTGAACAGAAAGGGGGACAGAGAGGGGGAAACGGAGAGGGGGGAGAGGGGGGTACAGAGAGAGGGGACAGAGCCATGGGGTCAGAGAGGGCGGACATAGAGGGTGGGTCAGAGAAAAGGGGACAGAGAGGGCAGACAGAGAGAAGGGGACAGTGAGGGGGGACAGAGAGAGGGGGACAGAGTGAGGGGGGAAGAGAGAGGGGAGGATGGGGCAGAGAGAGGAGGTCAGAAAGAAAGGCAAGAGACAGAGGGGGTACAAAGAGAGAGGGGGACAGAGAGAGAGGGACAGAGAGAGTGGGGACAGAGAGAGTGGGGACAGAGAGAGGGGAGATAGAGAGAGGGGGACAGAGATGGGGTGACAGAGATGGGGTGACAGAGAGTCGGGGACTGATGGGGGGTATAGAGGGGGGCAGAGGGGGTGTAGAGGGGAAACAGCAGGGGTAACGGGGGCATAGGGGTGGGGACAGAGAGTGGGAAGACAGAGTGGTTAAGAGAGAGGGAAAACAGAGAGCGGGGGTCATGGAGGGACATAGAGGGGGTTACAGAGACACGGGAGATCGAGGGAGGTCAGGCAGAGAGGGGGGGACAGGGGTGCGGGGATGGAGAGAGGGGACAGAGAGACAGGGAGACGAAGAGAGGGGGACGGACAGAGGGGAGGTGGAGAGAGGGGGCAGAGATTGGGGGGTAAGGGAGAGGGGTGGACAGAGAGAGTGGGGACAGAGAGAGGGGTGACAGAGAAAGAGGGTGGACAGAGTGGGGGACAGAGGGGGGACTCAGAGAGGGGCAACAGAGAGAGGGGGGAACATAGTGGAAGGAGGGACAGAGAGGAGGGGGACAGAGATCAGGGAGACAGAGCGAGGGGCACACAGAGACAGATGAAAGAGAGGAGGGACAGAGAGAAGGGGACAGAGAGAGGGCGGACAGAGAGGGGGAAACAGGGAGAGAGGTTGGACAGAGAGAGGGGGACAGAGAGGGGGTACAGAGAGGGGGGAACCGGAGAGGGGGAACAGAGAGAGGAATATAGAGAGAGGCGGGTGAGACAGAGGGTTACAGAGAGAGAGGGCGGACAGAGAGGGGGGACAGAGAGAGGGGGACACAGATGGGGGACAGAGAGAAGGGGACAGAGAGAGGGAGGCAGAGAGAAGGGCACGGGGCGGCAGGGGGTCAACAGAGAGGCGTGGGGACAGAGAGAGGGGTATCAATGAGAGGGGGGTCCGAGAGGGGGGCAGAGAGTGGGTAACAGAGACAGGGGACAGAGCGAAGGGATACAGAGGGCGGGGGACAGAGAGAGGGGGGAACGGAGAGATGGGGACAGAGAGAGGGTGACAGAGAGAGAGGCGAGAGACAGAGGGGGGACAGAGAGAGCAGCAACAGAGAGAAGGGTACAGAGCACAGGGACAGAGAGAGGGGGACAGAGAGAGTGGGACTGAGAGTGGTTAACAGAGATGGAAAACAACGATCGGGTGTCACGGGGGGACATAGAGGGGAGTACAGAGAGACGGAGACAGAGAGAAGTCGGACAGAGAGAGGGGGAGAGAGAGCGGGGGACGGATGGGGGGACATCGGGAGGGGGCAGAGAGAGTGGGAAAGGGAGAGGGATGGATAGAGAGAGTGGGGACAGAGAGAGGAGGGTTCAGAGAGGGGGACACAGAGAGGGTGACAGAGAGAGGGGGGGACAGAGAGAGTGGGGACAGAGGGAGGGGGGACAGAGAGATGGGTATCAGTGAGGGGGGCTGAGAGAGGGAATTTCGGGGGGGCTGAGTGTGCGGGACGGGGGGGCAGAATGAGGGGGGAACAGAGAGAGGGGACAGAGAGAAGGGGAAGATAGAGGGCGGACACAGAGAAGGGGACAGTGAGGGGGACACAGAGAGGGTGGATGGGGAACAGAGAGAGAGGGCGGACAGAGAGGGGGGACAGAGAGAAGGGGACTTAAAGGGTGGGTCAGAAAGAGAGTGCAGACAGAGAAGAGGGGCAGAGAGCGCGGGATAGAGAGAGAGGGACAGAGAGATGCGGTACAGAGAGTGGGGGGACAGAGCAAGGGTGCGACAGAGAAAGGGGGACAGAGAGGGGGGGCAGAGAGAGGGGCACAGAGATAGGGGACAGAGACGCGGGGATAGAGAGAGGGGTATCAGAGAGAGGGGGGTCATAGGGGGGATGTCGGGTGGGGAAGACAGTGCAAGATAGAGAGCGCGGGGCAGAGTGAGGGGGGAACAGAAAGAGGGGGAACAGAGAGAAGAGGAGACAGAGAGGGGGGGACAGAGAGAAGGAAACAGTGAGGGGGGTCAGAGAGACGGGTGACAGAGCGGGGGACAGAGAGAAGGGAAAAGTGAGAGGGGACAGAGACACGAGCGACAGAGAGGGGGGACAGAGAGATGGGGACAGTGAGGATGGAGAGAGAGAGAGGGGAGGACAGAGAGGGGAGAGAGAGAGGGGGAGAGAGAGAGAGGGGAGAGAGAGAGAGGGGAGAGAGAGAGGGGAGGACAGAGACGGTAGGTCAGAGAAAAGGGGACAAAGAAGGGGGACAGAGAGAAGGGGACAGAGAATGGGTGACAGAGAGCGGACGGAGAGAGAAGGGGCAGACATAGGGGAGGGAGAGAGGGGACGGGGGCAGAGAGAGGGGGACAGGGAGAGATGCGAGAGACAGAGGGGTGACAGAGAGAGGAGTTCAGAGAGTGCGGTAACTGAGAGAGAGGGACAGAGAGAGAGGGACAGAGAGAGGGGTTACAGAAAGGGGGGCAGAGAGAGGGACGGGGGAGACAGAGGGTGGAAGAGGGGCACAGTGGTACAGATAGTGTTCGGAGAGAGGGAAAACAGAGAGCGGGGGTCACGGGGTGCCATAGATGGGGGTATAGCGACATGGGTGACAGAGAGAGGTCGGTCAGAGAGAAGGGGGAGGGGGGGGGGGAGAGGTGGGGATGGATAGAGGGAACAGAGAGAGAGCGGGTCAGAGAGAGGGGGATAGAGAGAGGGATACAGAGAGAGGGGGGACAGAGGGAGGGTGCAGACAGGGGGGAATGGGAGGGCTGTGGATAGAGAGAGTGGGGAAAGCGAGGGGAAACAGAGAGGGGGACAGAGAGAGGGGATTAAAGAGAGGGACAGAGAGAAAAGGGGGACAGCGAGAGGGGATAGAGAGAGGGGGATAGAGAGAGGGCGGACAGAGAGGGCAGACAGAGAGGGTGGGTCAGAGAAAAGGAGACAGAGAGGGGGGACAGAGAAAAGGAGACAGAGAGGGGGGACAGAGAGAAGGGGACAGAGAGGGGGTAGAGAGAAGGGCGGGGCGGCAGGGGGTCAACAGAGAGGCGTGGGGAGAGAGAGAGGGGTATCAATGAGAGGGGATACAGAGAGGGGAGCAGAGAGTGGGTAACAGCGACAGGGGACAGAGTAAGGGGATACAGAGTGCGGGGGACACAGAGAGGGGGACAGAGAGAGGGGGACGGGGCCGAGGGAGGGGGACAGAGAGAGAGGCGAGAGACAGACAGGGGACAGAGAGAGCGGCAACAGAGAGAAGGGGACAGAGCACAGGGACAGAGAGAGGGGGACAGAGAGAGTGGGACAGAGAGTGGTTAAGAGAGATGGAAAACAACGATCGGGTGTCACGGGGGGACATAGAGGGGAGGTACAGAGAGAGGGAGACAGAGAGAAGTCGGACAGAGAGAGTGGGACAGAGAGAGGGGGCGGATGGGGGGACGTAGAGGGCGGGACACAGAGATGGGGACAGCGGGAGGGGGCAGAGAGACGGGGAAAGGGAGAGGGATGGATAGAGAGAGTGGGGACAGAGAGAGAGGAGGGTTCAGAGAGGGGGACACAGAGAGGGTGACAGAGAGAGGGGGCAGAGAGAGTGGGGACAGAGTGAGGGGGACAGGGAGAGGGGACAGAGAGAGGGGGACAGAGAGTGGGGACAGAGAGAGGTGTGACAGAGAGAGTGGGGACATAGAGGTGGGTTCAGAGAGTGGGACGCAGAGAGGGGGACAGAGAGAAGGGGACAGAGAGAGTGGGGACAGAGAGAGGGGGACAAAGAGAGTGGGGACAGAGAGAGGGGTATCAGTGAGAGGGGGAACAGAGAGAGGGTGACAGAGAGGGGGGACAGAGGGAGGGGGACAGAGAGAGGGGTATCTGTGGGGGGGCTGAGAGAGGGGGATTCGGGGGGCAGAGTGTGGTGGACAGGGGGTGCAGAATGAGGGGGGAACAGAGAGGAAGGGGGGACAGAGAGGAGGGGGCAGAGGTCATGGAGTCAGAGCAAGGGGGCACAGAGAGAGGGATGAAAGAGAGAGGGGGGACTGAGAAGGGGACAGTGAGGGCAGACAGATAGACTGGAGAGAGAGGGGGGAGGACAGAGAGAGAGGGCGGACTGAGAAGAGGGGCAGAGAGAGCGGGATAGAGAGAGAGAGGGACAGAGAGATGCGGTACAGAGAGAGGGGGAACAGAGCGAGGGTGCAACAGAGAAAGGGGGACAGAGAGAGGGGGCAGAGAGAGGGGCACAGAGATAGGGGACAGAGACGCGGGGATAGAGAGAGGGGTATCAGAGAGAGGGGGGTCAGAGAATGGGGTGTCGGGTGGGGAAGACAGTGGAGGACAGAGAGCGCGTGGCAGGGTGAGGGGGAACAGAAAGAGGGGGAACAGAGAGGAAGAGGAGACAGAGAGGAGGGGGGAAGAGAGAAGTGAACAGTGAGGGGGGACAGAGAGAAGGGAACAGTGAGGGGGACAGAGAAACGGGTGACAGAGAGGGGGGACAGAGAGAAGGGAATAGTGAGGGGGGACAGAGAGAGGGGGATAGAGAGAGGAGTACAGAGAGAGGACGGACTGAGGGGGGAAAGAAAGAGGGGGCAGAGAGGGGGAAAGGGAGTGGTGTGGATAGAGAGAGTGGGGAAAGCTAGGGGAAACAGAGCGGGGGACAGAGAGAGGGGATTAAAGAGAGGGGGGACAGAGAGAGGGGGACAGAGAGAGGGACAGAGAGAGAAGGGGACAGCGAGAAGGGATAGAGAGAGGGGGATAGAGGGAGGGAACAGAGAGAGGGGACAGAGAGAGAGGGGAGAGAGGGGGGACAGAGAGAGGGGTGACAGAGAGAGGGGATAGAGAGAGGGGGAGAGAGGGGGGACAGACAGAGGGGGGGCAGAGGAGGGCGACAGCGAGAGGGGACAGAGAGAGTGGGACACAGAGAGAGGACAGAGACGGGGGACAGAGAGAGGGAGAGAGGGGGGCAAAGAGAGGGGGGACAGATAGAGGGGATCAGAGAGAGGGGGATAGAGAGAGTGGGAACAGAGAGGGGAGAGAGAGGTGGGCAGAAAGAGGGGGGACAGAGAGATGGGGCGGACAAAGAGGGGACAGAGAGAGAAGGCACATAGAGAGGAGGAGACAGAGGGGTGGGGACAGAGAAAGGGGGACAGAGAGAGAGGGATAGAGAGGGGGGTGACAGAGACTGGAAACAGATGGGGGTCTACAGAGAGGGTGGTGCAGAGTGGGTGGGACGGGGAGACAGTGGGGGTAATGGGGGCACGGGGGGAACAGAGAGACGGGGAAAGGTGAGTGGTTAAGAGAGAGGGAAAACAGAGAGCAGGGGCCACGGAAAGACATAGACGGGGGTACAGAGACACGGGAGACCGAGGGAGGTCAGACAGAGAAGGGGGATGGAGAGAGGGGACAGAGAGACATGGGTCAGAAAAAGAGAGAGGGGACAGAGAGAGAGCAGGGACAGAGAGAGGGGGATGGACAGAGGGGGGACAGAGAGAAGGGGGCAGAGAGAAGGGGGGCAGAGAGAAGGGGACAGACAGAGGGGGACAGACAGAGGGGCACAGAGAGAGGGGTACAGTAAGTGGGGGACAGGGGTTCAGGGAGAGTGAGTACAGATGGAGGGGGATAGAGAGAGACGGCACAGAGAGGGGTGTCCAGAGAGGAGGGGGGATCAGAGAGCGGGTACAGAGAGTGCGGGAACAGAGAGAGGGAAGTCAGAGAGAGAGAGGACAGACAAAGAGGGGGACAGATAGAAGGGGGACAGAGAGAGGGGGGCAGAGAGAGGGAACAGAGAGAGGGACAGAGAGAGAGAGGGCGGACAGAGAAAGGGGGACAGAGAACCCGAGGCACAGAGAGGGGGTGGGACAGAGAGGGGGGCAAGAGAGAAGGGGACAGAAGTGGGGACAGAGTGTGGGTCAGAGCGAGGGGGGACAGAGAGAGGGGGATGGTGGCATAGAGAGAGGGGCGAGAGAGACTGGTGGACAGATTGGGGGTACAGAGAGGGGGGCAGAGAGGGTGGGACAGGGGTAAATAGAGGGGGTAATGGGGGCACAGAGGGGACAGAGAGGGGGGAACGGACAGCGGGGAGACGGAGAGAGGGTGCAGAGAGAGGGGGACAGAAAACCTGAGGCACAGAGAGGGGTTGGGACAGAGAGGGGGGGAAGAGAGAAGGGGACAGAAGTGGGGACAGAGAGAAGGGGTCTGAGAAGGAGCGACAGAGAGAAGGGGACAGAGAGGGGGACAGAGCGAGGGGGGACAGAGAGAGGGGGATGGGGGCATAGAGAGAGGGACAGAGAGAGGAGGTCAGAAAGAGAGGAGAGAGACAGAGAGAGGTGTACAAAGAGAGCGGCAACAGAGAGAATGGGGACAGAGAGAGAGGGATAGAGAGAGGGGCGACAGAGACTGGGGGACAGATGGTGGGGTACAGAGAGGGGGGCAGAGAGGGTGGGACAGGGGTAGATAGAGGGGGTTTTGGGGGCACAGTGGGGACAGAGAGAGGGGGAACGGAGAGCGGGGAGACGGAGAGAGGGGGCAGAAAGAGGGGGAAAGGGAAAGGGGTGGACAGAGAGGGGCGACAGAGAAGGTGGGACAGAGAGAGGAGGGACAGAGAGAGGGGATCAGAGAGAAGAGGACAGAGAGAGGGGGACAGTAAAAGGGGGACAGAGAGAGTGGGGCTAGACAGAGGTGGACAGAGCGAGTGGGAGATAGAAAGGAGGCACAGAGAGGGGGAACAAATAGAGGGAGACAGAGAGATGGGGAATAGGGAGAGGGTGGACAAAGGCGGGACAGAGAGAGGGGACAGAGAGAGGGGGACAGAGAGAGAGGGGACAGAGAGTCAGGGACAGAGATGGGGGACAGAGAGAGGGGGACAGAGAGGGAGGGACAGAGAGAGGGGGACAGAGGGGAAGGGACAGAGAAGGGGGGACAGAGAAGGGGGGACAGTGAGAAGGGGACAGAGGGGGGACAGAGAAGGGTCGGGGGAATAGAGAGAGGGTTGACATAGAGGGCCAGACAGAATGAGAGGGACAGGGGGCAGAGCGGGGGGGGGAGGGGGTGAACAGAGAGAGGGGTCAGAAAGTAGTTAAGACAGATGGAAAACAGAGAGCGGGGAACACAGGGGGGAATATAGAGGGGGTACAGAGACACGGGGGACAGAGAGAGGTGGTAAGGAGAGAGGGGGGTCAGAGAGGGGGGACAGAGAGAGGGGGACAGAGAGAGGGGGACAGCGTGATGGGGAAAGAGGTGGGGAGAGTGAGAGAGGGGAGTGAGAGGGGGAGAGAGAGGGGGGTAAAGAGAGAGGGGGACAGGCAGTGGGGTCAGAGCGAGGGGGACAGAAAGTGGGGAACAAAGAGTGGGGAACAAGAGAGGGGGCCAGAGAGAGAGTGGTGGACAGAGAGAGGCTGTCAGGGAGAGGGCACAGAGAGAGAGGGGGGATAGAGTGAGGGTGGCAGAGAGAGGGGTATAGAACATGGGGGAGAGAGAGAGGGCGAATAGAGGGGGAAGAGAGAGGGGGCGGGTGGGGGAGAGAGAGAAGTGGGAGGGAGATGGGGACAGAGCGAGAGGGGGAGAGAGGGGTGACAGAGAGAGGGGGACAGAGAGGAGGGGGTTAGAGACGAGGGGCACAGAGAGGAGGGGGAATGGGCGGATTGGGATAGAGTGGCGGTGGCACGGAGAGAGGGGACCGCATGAGGGATAGAGAGGTGGGGGGAGAGAGCGTGTGTAGTGAGGGGGGAGAGATAGAAGGGGTACAGAGAGCGGGGAACAGAGCGAGAGGGACAGAGAGCAGGGGGCATAAAGAGGGGGCCAGAGAGAGGGGGACAGAGTGGGGAACAGAGCGAAGGGGACAGAGCGAGGGTGACAAGGTGCGGGGGACAGAAAGTGGGGAACAGAGAGCGGGGAACATAGAGCAGGGGACTCAGAGACGGGGGCAAAAGAGAGGCGTCCAGATAGAGGGTCCAGAGAGAGGGGGACAGAGAGAGGGGAATAGCGATAGGGGGACAGAGAGACTGGGACAGAGAGAGGGGAACAGAGAGAGGGGAGACAGAGAGAGGGAGACAGAGAGAGGGGAATAGAGATAGGGGGACAGAGAGAGGGGAATAGAGATAGGGGGACAGAGAGACTGGGACAGAGAGAAGAGGTCATGGAGAGGGGGAATAGAGAAGTGGGGGACAGAGTGAGGGGACAGATAGAGGGGTACACAGCGCAGGGATCAGAGAGTGGGGGACAGAGAGGGGTGACAGAGAGCGGGGAATGGAGAGTGCGGGACAGATAGAGGGGGACAGAGCGAGGGGGACAGTGCGAGGGAGGCAGAGAGATGTGACAGTGTGAGGGTGTAGAGAGATGGGGACAGAGGCGGGGGCAGCGGGTTGGGACAGAGAGAGAGTGCAAAGAAAGAGGGGGATAGAGAGGGTGGATAGAGAGAGTGGGGTAGAGAGATGGGGCAGAAAGATGGGAAGAGAGAGAGGTGGAGAGAGGGGGAGAGAAAAGTGGAACAGAGAGAGGGGAGACAGAGAGAAGGGCTCAATGAGAGGGGGGACAGAGAGAGGGGGACAGAGTGAGGGGGGACAGAGAGAGGTGGGTAAAGAGAGGGGGGATAGAGAGAGGGGGGACAGAGTGAGGGGGGACAGAGAGAGGTGAGTAAAGAGAGGGGGACAGAGTGAGGGGGTACAGAGAGAGGGGGGACAGAGTGAGGGGGACAGAGGGAGGGAGGACAGAGAGAGGGGACAGAGAGGGGGTACAGAGAGAGGGGGACAGAGAGAGGGGGGCAGAGAGAGGGGGACAGAGAAAGGGGGCACAGTGTGAGGGGGGGCAGAGAGAGGTGGGTAAAGAGAGGGGGACAGAGAGAGAGGGTACAGAGAGAGGGGGGACAGAGTGAGGGGGGACAGAGAGAGGGAGGACAGAGAGAGGGGGGACAGAGAGAGAGGGGGTACAGAGAGAGGGGGATAGAGAGAGGGGGGATAGAGAGAGGGACAGAGAAAGGGGGCACAGTGTGAGGGGGACAGAGAGAGGGGGACAGAGAGAGGGGGACAGAGTGAGGGGGACAGAGTGAGGGGGGACAGAGAGAGGTGGGCAAAGAGAGGGGGGTCAGAGAGAGAGGGGATATAGAGAGGGGGACAGAGTTCAGGGGGACAGAGAGAGGGGAGACAGAGAGAGGTGGGCAAAGAGCGGGGGGACATAGCGAGGGGTACAGAGAGAGGGGACAGTGCGAGGGGGACAGTGTGAGGAGGACAGAGAGAGGAGACAGGGGGTGGACGACAGAGGGCGGGGGCACAGAGGGTGGGGGACAGAGAGAAGGGGGACTGAGAGAGGTGGAAATAGAGGGTGGATAGAGAGATGGGTGCTGAGAGATGGGGCAGATAGATGGGGAGAGAGAGAGGTGAGGAGAGAGAGAGGTGCAGGTAGAGGTGGGATAGAGAGGGGGGACAGAAAGAGGGGGTCAGAGAGATGGGACAGAGAGTGGGAGAACAGAGAGTGGGGTAGCAGAGAAAAGGGGACAGAAAGAGGGGGTCAGAGAGATGGGACAGAGCGAGGGGGACAGAGAGAGTTGGGCAGAGAACGGGTGAACAGAGCGAGGGG